>NC_135956.1:90236602-90486020 GCF_053455715.1 Rhinoraja longicauda
GGTATTCCCTGATGGCAGTGGCCTCTTTCAGCAGGATAATGCGCCCTGCCAAACTGCACACATTGTTTTGGAATGGTTTGAGGAACATGATGAAGTGTTCTCGGTGTTGCCCTGGCCTCCAAATTCTCCAGATCTCAAATCCGATTGACAGGCATGAGAATTTTCGGCGTTTCCGCGTTTTTAAAATCCATTTTCCCCGCTTTTTGCAAGATTTCCGTGTTTTTCACTTTGCCAAATAAACGGAGGAATCGGATCGAAAAAAAGAAAGAAAAAAAACGATGTACAGACTTGTAATGAAAAGACTAGGGTTCCGCAAGAGGTTGCTAGGGGTTCCGCGAGGAATCCCCCGTGCGCCGTGGAAGTCTCCCCGAAACTGTGGCACCTTGGCTGGGCAAGGCAACCAATCTCAACTTCATCGGGACTTCCACGGCCGATTGGTGAGTTGAATTTGTAACCTGTGGCCAGGGCTCTGGAACTCCAGCCCAGCTGGAGCCAGCACATCTATCCCCATAGCCGACTTCCTTGGCCTGCTGGATAAACCAGCAAAGCTCTGGAACCAAGAGTGCCAGAAAAGCAGTGGTGGAACTGTAATGAATAAATATTAAATTTAAGTGCAAGATTATATAACTAAATTAATTAAGACAGGGTTAAAATAAAAAAAACCAGCAGAAAAGCCAATTACCACCTTTTTGGGCTGATTATCAATTAATGTGCGAATTTACTTCAAAATGTTATTAGTGTACAGTGACATATTCACATTATTGTGTAATGTCCATTTTTACTTTGAAATGCACTAAAAGAGGCTGCAAACTGGTCATTTAATGTGTAAATTCCCCCCCCCCCCCATTGTAAGCCTGGCACAAGCGCTCGGCTCTTTTCCTCTTTTTACTTTACTTTACCTCACTCGCAACTTACAGGACTTGAAGAATCTGCTGCTAATGCTTTGGTGTCAGATACCACAGGACACCTTCAGGGGTCTTGTAGAGTCCATGCCTCAGCGGTTCGGCGCTGTTTTGGCGGCACACGGAGGAACAGCAGCATATTAGGCAGGTGGTCATAATGTTTTGGCTGATCGGTGTATATGTTCAATTAGAAAAATAGGTACAGGAGTAGGCCATTCGGCCCTTCGAGTCAGCACCACCATTGATCGCGGCTGATCAGCTAAAATCAGTACCCCGTTCCTGCTTTCTCCCCATGTCCCTTGATTCCTTTAGCCCTAAGAACTAAATGTAACTCTCAATTGAACAGCATATTGTTGGGCATATACAGAAAGAAGGTAGAAAGGCAAATTTGTTTACACATTTGACCACAGAATTTAATAGATAGTAATACAAATGTAGTCATTTAAAAATATTTAGACAATAGACAATAGACAATAGGTGCAGGAGTAGGCCATTCAGCCCTTCGAGCAGCAAGATCAACGGTATGCAATTCGGGACTTGGTTTAAGGCAATGAAACACAGCAAGTGGAAGCGATACCAATGGGTGTGCATGTTTGAAGTAGTGATCAGAATTCAGTCAGATCTAACATGGTTCTGGATCAAGTACTGCTCTGTCTAAAGACCCTGATGGGAGTTATATACAGGCCTCCGAATAGCAGCCAGGATGTAGGCCACAAATTACATCAGCTAACAGAAGAGGCCTGTAAGAAAACCAATGGTCATGGGGGGATATCAATATGCAAGTAAAATGGGAAAATCAGGTTGGTACTGGATCCCAAGGGAAGGAATTTATAAAATGGCCATGAGATGGCTTCTGAGAGCAGCCTATGGACGAGCCCACTAGAGAAAAGACAATGTTGGATTTGCTGTTGTGCAATGAGCCAGGCTTGATAAGGCAGCTGAAGATGAAGGAACCCTGAGGAGGCAGTGATCATAATATGATAGATTCAACCCACCATGGATCTGTTGTGATGGCAGGCGAATGACAGTGGATCAAGGCTGTCTGGGAGGCTGGAGTTGATGTGCAGCACGGCCAGTCTCCCACAGCACTTAATGAAGGTGGATGTCATACCCTCTGGGCGGTAGATATTCAGGCATGCTACCTTGTTTTGCTTTGTCACTGGGATGATAGTTGGCCTCTTAAAGTAGGGGGGAACCTCAGTTTGGAGTAGTAAGAGGTTGAAGATGTCCGAGAAATAATTCTGCCACTGGCTCCGCGCAGATTCTGAGAACGTAGCCGGGCTCTCCACCTGGGCTGTGTCGGAAGGAACTGCAGATACTGGTTTACACCGCATCTGCAGAATGACACAGAATGCTGGAGTATCTCAGCGGGACAGGCAGCATCTCTGGATAGAAAGAATGGATCTCGACCCGAAATGTCACCCATTCCTTCTATCCAGAGATGCTGCCTGTCCCGTGGAGTTATCCAGCATTTTGTGTCTATCGCCAACTGGGCTAGTTGCTCTCCGCTGGCTCAGTCTCAAAAAGGCCAATCCAACTTCTCCAACAGTGATTGTGGGATTCTGAAAATCTTCAACATCTTAACATCCATGTGAATCCTGCCCTACAATTCATAGAAACATAGAAAATAGGTGCAGGAGGAGGCTGTTTGGCTCTTCGAGCCAGCACTGCCATTGTGATCATGGCAGATCATCACAAGAAGGTCAAGATTTATCTGCAATATTTGAAGTAGGGCAACAGGTTTCTCGCTATTCAAGGCAACATTCATCCCTCGTCCATCACCACCAGCGATGCATTGCCATTTAGTGCCTCTTATCTTTTCTAACTTTTTTTATTTTTTTATTTTTTTTATTTTTGAAAAGCATATGTACAAATCGAAATTTTAAAAAAAACACATTTGTTACAAAGTTCTTACATAGCTTCAATTTTTAAATTTTTGAAGAGAGAAAGTAAAAATAAAAATATAAAACTATAAACTTGGGGAGAGAGAGTAAGAGGGTTAAAAAAAAAAAAAAGATCTAACAATAAAAATTAACGGGAGTAGATCCGGGAGACAAAAACCACAGCTGTACATCCAACCCCCAACTCAAGTTTCAACTTTTTATTTAAATTTTTTTATTTTTTTTATTTTAGTCCTGTGCCAAACCCATTTACTTTTCTAAAAATTCAATAAATGGAGACCATATTTTTAAGAAAACTCAGGTTTGTCGATTAAGGCAAACCTTATTTTTTCCAAATGCAGGGTCTCTGTCATTTCCATAGTCCACATTTTAATTGTGGGGGTTATTGGTTTTTTCCAAAATTTAAGTATTAGTTTTTTCGCAGTTATTAGACTGTAATCAAGAAAATGTACCTGACTTACTGTAAAATTTGTAGTATGTCTGATAATCCTAATATAATTAATTTTGGGTCCATATCTAATTTTTTATTAATAACTTTAGAAACTATTTTAAAAATCTCCAACCAGAAGTTTTGCATTTTTATACAAGTTACGAAAATATGAGTTAAATTAGCTTCTTGAAATTGACATTTATCACACATAGGAGAGATACTAGGAAAAATCCTATTTAATTTCGTCTTCGAATAATGTAATCTATGTATTATTTTAAATTGTATTAAGGAATGTCTAGTTATCTTTTCTAACTTTTAACTAGAGCAATATTGCCGGTCTCATTTCCTCAGTAGAATCTTCGGAACAAAAAATATTGTTACTTACCATTTATCTCATTAGTGTTTGTTTGCTAATGCCTGCAAATTGACTGCTTCATTTATTTTCAAAATTCATTGTACTTGAAAGTGTTTAGTAGTCTATGAACCACTTTGGTTTGCTTGAGAAATGTAATAAATTTCTGTACAATTAAATTTCCGGCACGGTGGCGCAGCGGTAGTGTTGCTGCCTCACAGCACCAGGGACCCGGGTTCGATTCTGACTATGGGTACTGCCTGTACGGAGTTTGTACGTTCTCCCTGTGACCTGCATGGGTTTTCTCTGGTTTCCTCCCACATGCCAAAGATGTACAGGTTTGTAGGTTAATTGGCTTGGTATAAATTATATTGTTAGTGTGGGGGATATTGTTAGTGTGCGGGGATTGCTGGTCGGTGCGGACTCGGTGGGCCAAAGGGCCTGTTTCCATGCTATATCTCTAAACTAAACTAAATTAAATGTATCTATATTGAAATCCATCTTACCACTGGAGTTGGCTGCATTTTTCTTCATTCTAGTGCTCTCTGATGCCATAAACCATGTTGTATTTTTACAGGCAACTGAGGCTAAGGGTACAATGAAGCCCTCTCCATCGAGGCCACTATCCGCAGGTGTCACAAAAACACCCGGTAACGCGACTGTTAAGAGCAGTACAACATCACTGCAGAAAGCGTCAACTACTGCTGGGTCAACTTCGAGAAATACCACACTTTCTACCCCAAGAAGACCAACATGTACGTTAACAAAGTTTTAATATAATTGGAGGTGATCTTATAGAGGTGTATAGACATGGTATATGCACAGTCTTTTATTCAAAGCAGGGGAATCAAGAACCAGAGGACATAGGTTTAAGGTAAGAGGGGAAATTGTGCGACTCGTCTTTGAAGGGGCAATACAGTGTGTTAACTAGGTAGTGGGTTCTAATTTTTCCATGTAAGATGCAAGTAAGATTCCTCCTGGAACCTGGAATAGTTGTGTGCTAGATAAGTTTCAGCAAACTGAAACTAGTTTTCTGTTGCTAATTGATTGTTCTAACCAGTCATCTGACAAAAACATTTTTTTTTTTCAAAAATGGTGTTAGAGTGAACTTGTATGAAGGTTTAATGAAGATATTTTTAAGGCAGAGATAGATAGATTCTTGATTAATATGGGTGTCAGGGGTTATGGGGAGAAGGCAGGAAATGGGGTTCGGAGGGAGAAATAGATCAGCCATGATTGAATGGCGGAGTAAACTTGATGGCCTTATTCTGCTCCTATCATTTATGAACATGTATTTGAAGGACAGCTTCTTGCTGTCTAGGCTCTGCTGTACCTTGACCTCTGATCTATTGGGCGCCTCAGCTGAAAAAAGGTCCTCACCTAATATTAATAGCCCTCACCTGAGGAGTCCTAATATTAATAGCCCTCACCTGAGGAGTCCTAATATTAATAGCCCTCACCTGAAGAATCCAAAACAAAATTTCTTCCAGTTTCATTGAGGAATAATAACCTATTGTAATAATAACCTAAATAAAAACCTGTCTGAAGAAGGGTCTCAACCCAAAATGTTACCCATTCCTTCTCTCCAGAGATGCTGCCTGTCCCGCTGAGTTACTCCAGTATTTTGTGTCTACCTAATATTCCAAGCTGTTTCTAATAGTGTCTCTCCCAAACTGATGGTCAGTACTGGAATATCTTGTCGACAAAATACAAATTAGAGCTAGATTAGGGGTAGTGTAGAGCTGGCATCCCACTTTTAAAATTATTATTATAACTTTTTAAACATTTTATTTTCAGCTATCAAAACTGAACCAAAATCTGGAGAAATGAGGAAGTCTTTGTCGGCAAAGTCTCCCCTGGGTAACGTCAATTCATTTATGACTCTTTCTTTCATTAAAGTGTGCTTCACATTCCTCACAATGATCCTCCCCACTTCTTCCCCAGCATCACATGTGTGGTTTTTCATTTGCTCATGATCATCCCTCTTTTGATATTCATGAATGTTTTACTGATTTTTGAATGATCAGCCATGATCATATTGAATGGCTCGAAGGGCCGAATGGCCTACCTAGTTTCTATGTTTCTACGTTTAACTTCTTGCTTGGATATAGCTACGCGTGTACCAACCGCCTTCTGTAGTACCTCATCTAAGCTGCCATTCTCCTTGTATGTGGTGGGGGAATTCATTTTGGAAGATAATGCATTTCACATGTGCTGTTTCTGTGGCCTCGATCTACACCCATTACAATTTTCCATCACGATTCCTGTGTAGTGATCCGTTCTATCACACGAGTCAGCGATGCTGAAGCCAATAAATTTCCTCCCATCTTTTGCACCAACCTGGTCTGAAGAAGGGTCTCGACCCGAAACGTCACCCATTCCTTCTCTCCAGAGATGCTGCCTGTCCCGCTGAGTTACTCCAGCTTTTTTGTGTATCTTCCATCTACTATAGCCAGCAAATAGTAAAGATCAGGGACAGTGCTGGAGGTCTGATCTAATTGTTCAGCTTAGTTTAGTGATACAGCATGGAAATTGACCCTTTGGCCCATCGAGTCCATGTTGACCATCGATCGCCCTTTCATACTTGTTTCTCGTAAACCCTCTACGAACCAGGGCCATTATTTATTTTGAAATAAGGGTCAATTAACCTACAAATCTGCACATCCTGGGGATGTGGGAGGGAACTGGAGCACCCAGTGGAAATGCATGCAGTCACGGGAAACATGTAAACTCCCACAGACAGCACCCGAGGTCAGGATCAAACCCAGGTCTCTGGCGCTGTGAGACTGCAGCTCTACCAGCTGTGCCAATCACATAGTCAAGCGTCAAAATGAATGTGGATAAAGGCAATGGCTTTCAGATCACTTCACTATCTAGAGGTGGGTTGAAGCGTTGACCACAAATCTGTTCCTTTATTTTTGGACATTCTTCAGTTTATAATAAATTTTCTTCCACGTAAGTGAAAACCCTGTTTCAAAATTTGTGATGGGGTTCTAAATTTGAGAAGTGTATAACTGGCCAAGGAGTCAATTAAAGGAACAGATGGGTACTTATTGGTGAAAGGCTGTTAGAGGGTCAGGAGAAAGCAGGGTGTTTAATACTTTATTGGCATGGCGACAATTGGCCTGTTGTTGTTCACTGTTTTGAAATAATTTCACAATTTCTCACACATAACTAAACAAACATAATGTAGAAACAATTTATATTTGTCAAGAAAATAGCATGTATTTTGTTTTGATCATAGGTGAGATGGGTCGCCCGAAGACTACTTCCACTACTTCTATTAAGAGTAGCGGCACTACCCCAAGTTCGCCGAGCACACCTCTTGGTGTGAGTAGTCCAGGAACTCCATCGTCTAACACCACTCGGGCACCGAGAACACTGGCTCTGAAGACAACAGCTGCTTCCGAGGCCAAGAGAGTGGCGCCGATCCCGCGCACACCCCCAAAGCCCACTGTAGCAGCAGGTCCAAAGCTACCTCGGCCAACGAGTGCCCCAGCTCCTGACCTAAAAAGCATCAAGTCCAAAATCGGATCCACAGATAACATTAAACATCAGCCTGGAGGGGGAAAGGTAGGTGGTTGCCTATTTCAAGGTAAATGGACACCAGTCATTTGAATCAAGCGCATTTTGATCAATATGGTAGAGGATTTAAATCGGAAGTGAGCCTTGAAAATTTGGTCTGAGAAACCGTCAGTGGACAATAATGTTTCCTTTGCTCATCAAAGCTCAACTCTGTAACGTACTAATTCGCCCATTAAAAAAACCTTTGCATTAAAGTATTTCCTTCTGTGTCCTCACAATCTCCCAAAATGCATAACAACTAATTTTTTGTCTATTTAACTTTTGCGTAATATAGGAAGTTGCTAAACTATATGTGGCTTGCTGCTCGTCTTAAATATCCATTATTCATAATTTCCTTTTCATTTTTTATACTCTTTCCACTTTTTTGCTTAATTTATTTATCTTTCTCTTTTAATATTTTACACACTTCTTTCAATTGGAGCTGACTTCCAATTTTCTTCTGCTTTGCTCCTTCTCCAGTACATTTGACATTTGACAAGGTTCCACATGGAAGGTTGATTAAGAAGGTTAAATCGTTGGGTATTAATAGTGAGGTTGCAAGATGGATTCAACAATGGCTGAATGGGAGATACCAGAGGGTAATGGTTGACAACTGTATGTCAGGTTGGAGGCCAGTGTCTAGTGGAGTACCCCAAGGATCTGTGTTGGGTCCACTGTTGTTTGTCATTTACATTAATGATTTGGATGATGGTGTGGCAAATTGGATTAGTAAATATGCAGATGATACTAAGATAGGTGGTGTAGTTAATAATGAAGTAGAGTTTCAAAGTCTACAGAGAGACTTGGGCCTTTTGGAAGGGTGGGCAGAAAGATGGCAGATGGAGTTTAATGCTGATAAGTGTGAGGTGCTACATTTTGGTAGGACAAATCAAAATAGGACGTACAGGGTAAATGGTAGGGAATTGAGGAATGCAGTGGAACAGAGGGATCTGAGAATAACTGTGCATTGTTCCCTGAAGGTGGAATCTCATGTGGATAGGGTGGTGAAGAAGGCGTTTGGTATGCTTGCCTTTATAAATCAGAGCATCGAATATAGAAGTTGGGATGTAATGTTAAAATTGTACAGGGCATTGGTGAGGCCGAATCTGGAGTATGGTGTGCAGTTCTGGTCGCCAAATTATAGGAAGGATGTCGACAAAATGGAGAGGGTACAGAGGAGATTTACTAGAATGTTGCCTGGGTTTCAGCACTTAAGCTACAGAGAGAGGTTGGACAGGTTGGGTCTTTATTCTTTGGAGCGTAGAAGGTTGAGGGGGGACTTGATAGAGGTTTTTAAAATTTTAAGAGGGACGGACAGAGTTGACGTGGGTAGGCTTTTCCCTTTGAGAGTGGGGAAGATTCCAACAAGGGGACATGTTTCCTCCCACACTCCAAAGACGTACAGGTATGTAGGTTAATTGACTGGGTAGATGTAAAAATTGTCCCTAGTGGGTGTAGGATAGTGTTAATGTGCGGGGATCGCTGGGCGGCGCGGACTTGGTGGGCCGAAAAGGCCTGTTTCCGCGCTGTATATATATATGATATGATATGATATGATATGATAGCTTTAGAATTGAGGGACAAAATTTTAGGGGTAACATGATAACTTCTTTACTCAGAGGGTGGTGGCTGTATGGAATGGGCTTCCGGTGGAAGTGGTGGAAGCAGGCTCGATTTTATTATTTAAGAGTAAATTGGATAGGTATATGGATAAGAGGGGATTAGAGGGTTATGGTCTGAGAGCAGGTAGATGAGACTAGGTCAGAGAGAGTGGTCAGCGTGGACTGGTAAGGCCGAACGGGCCTGTTTCCGTGCTGTAGTTGTTATATGGTTATATACATCTATTTTCTTGTGTATATTATTCAAAATTATAAAAGTTGTCCAAAAAATATCAAGCAAGTACTTTGTAGATGTGTATTATTTCTGGAGATTTGTCTGCTTCTGAAGGAAAATTGTCAGGTAACATATATGAAAGGCTAGATTAAATGTTATTGCTAGATCTGGTTTATAGATGGGGTTTTTTAAACCAATTTTATAAATTGTGTAACTTGATCCCTAAAAGCAAATGAAAGTATTAGCAATGTTACACAAGAGACTATGAGCTGCTGGAATTGTGATTTTTTTTAAAAACAAACTGCTGGGGCTATTCAGCAGATCAGGCAGCTTCTATGGAGGAAATGGACATCCTGCTGCCTATTTCCCTTCAGAGATGCTCTAATCCTCTGAGTTCAAGTTTTTTGAAAGAAGATATTAGCAAAGTTAAAGACCATAAGTACAAAGTTAATTGTTGTTTTTTCAGTCCTGGAGGGAAATGTACTGGGTTATCATCAATATTAGGACTGTTGTATGGAGAAACGTGTTAATTAGTAATCACCGTAAAAGATCCCTGGTAAGGTTTTTTATTTAATTTGTAAGCAATGTAATTCTAAAACAATTTAAAAATAAGCAAAGTTGTAGAGTCATGCTGGGCGAGGTAAGGAAGATGATATGACAGTAGACAAACAAGGATAGAATCTTACATTTTCTCTGACCTCAAAAGGGGCAATTCCTGTGCAGAGTAGAAGATATATCCAGGCATATCCAGTTTGCGGCCCGGTGGTATGAACGTCGACTTCTCCAACTTCAGATAGCTCCTCTGTCCCTCCCTTCCCCTCCTCCTTCCCAGATCTCCCTCTATCTTCCTGTCTCCACCTATATCCTTCCTTTGTCCCACCCCCGACATCAGTCTGAAGAAGGGTCTCGACCCGAAACGTCACCCATTCCTTCTCTCCCGAGATGCTGCCTGACCTGCTGAGTTACTCCAGCATTTTGTGAATAAGAAGATATATCCAGTTCAAACCCAGCTTCCAGTCCATAACCCTCCTGGTCATAGCTTTTCAAGTATGCCTCAATATATTTCAAATGTGACAAAGCCTCTTCCACCCTTTCGGAAAGTCAATTCCAGCCTCTATTACCCTCTTGCAAAAACAGTTTATTTTTCCTCTGTTAAGGGAAATACGTCTTTTCTGCTCTATCTTGGCCCTTTACAATTTTATACACCTCAATTAATTATACACCTTCACCCACCTCTTCCAAACAAAGCCCCATTCTTTCCTCATAGTTAGTCTTTCAGTCCTGGCAATAATCTTCTGCAATTTTCATTGCACCCTCTCCAGCTCAATCACATCTTTCCTGTAGCACGTTGATTATAGTAGCATGCAGTACTGGAGCTGTGCTCCATCTAGCGTTACATGTACTTTCTGACTCTGCGTTCTGACAGAGGGTCTCTGAACTGAAACTTTCACTCCGTTCCTCTTCCCAAAAAATGTGGCCGGACCTACTGACTATTCCCAACAAATTTTGTGTTTGTTTTGTTTGTAATTTGAATAGATCTTTGTATTTAATGCCTCCGATAGACAATAGGTGCAGGAGGAGGCCATTCGGCCCTTCGGGCCAGCACCACCATTCAATGTGATCATGGCTGATCATTCTCAATCAGTACCCCGTTCCTGCCTTCTCCCCATACCCCCTGACTCCGCTATCCTTAAGAGCTTTATCCAGCTCTCTCTTGAATGCATTCAGAGAATTGGCCTCCACTACCTTCCGAGGCAGAGAATTCCACAGATTCACATCTCTGACTGAAAAAGTTTTTCCTCATCTCAGTTCTAAATGGCCTACCCCTTATTCTTAAACTGTGGCCCCTTGTTCTGGACTCCCACAACATTGGGAACATGTTTCCTGCCTCTAACGTGTCCAACCCCTTAATAATCTTATACGTTTCGATAAGATCTCCTCTCATCCTTCTAAATTCCAGTGTATACAAGCCTAGTCGCTCCAGTCTTTCAACATATGACAATCCCGCCATTCCGGGAATTAACCTAGTAAACCTACGCTGCACGCCCTCAATAGCAAGAATATCCTTCCTCAAATTTGGAGACCAAAACTGCACACAGTACTCCAGGTGCGGTCTCACTAGGGCCCTATACAACTGCAGAAGGACCTCTTTGGTCCTATACTCAACTCCTCTTGTTATGAAGGCCAACATTCCATTGGCTTTCTTCACTGCCTGCTGTACCTGCATGCTTCCTTTCAGTGACTGATGCACTAGGACACCCAGATCTCGTTGTACGTCCCCTTTTCCTAACTTGACACCATTCAGATAATACTCTGCCTTCATATTCTTACCACCAAAGTGGATAACCTCACACTTGTCCACATTAAACTGCATCTGCCATGCATCCGGCCACTCACACAACCTGTCCAAGTCACCCTGCAACCTCATAGCATCTTCCTCACAGTTCACACTGCCACCCAGCTTTGTATCATCATCAAATTTGCTAATGATATTTAAAAAAATTACACTTTATGCCTTTTGAACCACCTGACTAACCTGCTTTTTCTCAATAAGGTCTATGAACAGACATCCAATATCCTTTCTTTCCCTTCACAGCACTCTATTTCCCCCCACTTATTGTGTGCATCCTTGTCTTGCAGCACCTCTCGTGTGTATTGTTGGGCACTCTTCTGGATTAAATTCCATTTGACACTGTTCTACCCGAATGTCAAGTGCAAGCCCAGTTTTTCTATCACTCCAAGCGTCTTTAACATCCCCAACTTCACTGTGGTTTAATTTTTTAGTATTACAAGGGATCTAGTACTGAGTTCTGTGGATGTCCTTTCATCTTTGTTACAGCTGTTAGCAGTTCCCCTTGTTTCCTGCTACTGAGCCAGTTTTTGATTTGCTAATCTCCCATGGATCCTGTGGAATTTTACTTTTATCAACCAGACTGCCCCGTAGAACCTGGTCAGACAGGTACTACCCATACATCAATCCATGCTGGCTATCTCTATTCCTTTATCAATTGAATTTTATACTGTTATTTCATTCCAGTAATTTGTCCACCACTGGTGGTTAATTAACTGGCTTTTGTTCAAACAATCCTCCATTTCGAGGCACAACTCCTGCAGAGAGTGAGGAGTGAAAATGACTGTTAAACTTCTTTTAGTAGCCTGGGACATATTTCATCAGGGCCTTGTGATTTAATTTTCACCATGTACTGCTCAATTCCAACATTAGCACCATTCCCTCCCTTCAAGAAAGCAGTCACAAAGAATTAATTCAGAACATTCAAGCAAATAATTCATAACTCCTTAAGTGTGTATCCCTTGATTCTCTTGAAATAAGTAATGAGAGAAAGTACGGACAGAAATAGAAGCTTCTGTAATGTTGCCAAAATGAGTAGTGGCCCTGAGGAATGAGAGAGTTTTAAAACTTGACAAAAGATGAGAAAGAAATGAATAAAAATCTGGACTGGAAAATAATAGTTGTGAGGAGAGATTGCTGGGGTGCGTTTGTTTGTCTTTTTGAAACAAGATTAAGAGCAGATTTAATTGAGGTTTACAAAATTGGGAGGTTTGGACTGAGTGAGCAGCAAAAGACTTTTTACAAAGACAATGATAACTCTGGGAGGTAGGTTCACGGTAAATGATGGAAGCATAAATGAGGAGTTGGGGAAAAATCTCGTCATCCAAAGTGTAGATGGGGAGATGGAGACTCTTGTTACAGTTGAAAGCAGTCGTGATGAGCACTCAACAAGACTACAAGCTACAAGAGCAGAGCAGTGGAGAAACATAAGAATCTCAAATCTTGGCTGGGATGGACATGAACCAAATAAAATCCCTTGTTCCATAACCTCCTATGCTTCTGCGAACAAGAGGAGTCGGGAAATAGATGGAAAATATGAAGACGCATGCTTTTTCTAGTTGAGTGATCATCAGGATAGTTTTCTAGGGCCAGAAGAAGCAAGTAAATTAATTGTTTCCAATTCGAAGGGCTAAATATATTTTGGACTATACATAAATGAGTTCAAATCATTTGGAAGTGAAAAGTGTGTAATATTTCCTAAAACATTGGTCTATTGTGTGTATTAATATGCATTTTACTTTAAATGACAACTCTGGGCTAATCATTTTATTCTATTACATTTCAGAACATGTTATCTTGAGTTTCTCCCTCATTACATTTGCCTGTATGTTTGTTTATTTTTCCATCCCTTTTTGGTTGTCGATTTAGGCTAAATCAGTAGAGAAAAAGCCCGAGCCGGTAAGATTGAACCGAAAAGTTGAACCAAGCACTGTGATTCGAGTAGCTAAAACCACAGCCGCGAAAGATAACCCAAAACAAACCAATGGCAAAGTGAGTGAATGAAAGTATATGTCCGTTCTGTGCTTTACCTTCATTTTTAAGTTGCATACATACGTAAATTTCAATTTAATTAGTTCTTCCTGAGTATTTCTATGGATTGTTTAAACGTTTGCCAAATTAAACTAATTATTTCTGCCTGCATGTGATTAATATCCCTCCATGCCTCACACATTCATGCGCCTCTCTAAAAGCATCTTAAATGCCACAGATGCATCGGCTTTTACCTCCACCACTGGCAGCATGTTCCAGCATCCAACCCTCTATTTTTAAAATAAAATGCCCCATATATCTCCTTTAAACTTTCTTACCGCTATTCATATGGCTAAGCCCTCTAGTATTTGACACTTCCACCCTGGGAGAAGGATTCTGAGAGTCTACCTCATCTGTGCCTCTCATAATTTTATAAACTTCCATTGGGTCTCCCGTCGGTCTCTGACGCTCCAGAGAAAGCAATTCAAGCTTGTCCAAGCTCTCCTTATAGCTACAGGCAACATCCTGGTAAAACTCTTCCGTATCCTCTCCCAAGCCTTCACATCTGAACCTACATATGACAAATAAATCTTTAATTAATTTAATTAACATCCTTCCTGTAATGGGCAACCAGAACTGCATGCAACACTCCAATAACCATTCCATAAAACTGCAACGTGACTTTCTGACTCTTGTACTCAATGACCCAACCGATGAAGGCAAGCATGCCAAACACCGTCTTTACCACTATATCTACATGTATTGCAACTTTCAGAGAGCTATAGATTTGGACCACAAGATCCTTCTGTACATCAATCCTGTTAATGGTCCTGCCGTTAACTGTATGCTTTCCCCTTGCATTTGACCTCCAAAAGTACAACACGGCACACTTGCGAGGATTAAGCTCCATAGACCATTTCTTCGCCTGTCACTATAATGATAAACTGAATTATTGCACGGAGCCTTTGCACTGAGGAACATTAAATGTGATCAAGTTATGCATTGTATGAATAACAACAGATTGCTAATTTTAGAACATTACTAATTTTATTCTCCACCACTATCTTCCCTCATTCCTCACCTCATTGCTGTGTCTCATCACCTCTTGCCACTCTCCTATTCCAGGAGATAGTGTTACACCCCCCACCCCACTCCGGAGCAATCTTTCCGGTGTCTAATGTCTATGGAGATCTTTTAGCTCCATTCTTCACTCTTATTCACAGAAGGAGGCCATTCAGCCCATCGATACCTGCTTCAACTCTTTGAAAGAGCAAAATCATTTAGTTATATTTTTCATCATTAATATTTCCTCATATCCTTGGAAAGCTCTTTTCTTCAATACCAATCTAATAACTTTATTTTAGATTTCATCATAAACTTTTTTGGAGTCTAATTCCATCATCTTTCATTTACGACATTCTATATCACGCGAACATGGGTGTAGTTCGTGCTTCTATTTTACCACTTTTTTAAAATTCATTACCTCAGACTACTAATCTGTTTGCTCAAGAAAACTTTCTACCTACTTGCTTTATTGAAACTAGTAATAATTTTGATTACAGGTTTGCTCAACCTTGCCCGTTCTAGAAAGCACAATTGAAATTTCACAGGTTTCCCTTGTAACAAATCCTCAACCCTGGTATGAGCCTGTTAATCCACCTCGACGCCATCTTCAAGATCCAGAATTGTACATAGTGTGTAGGAAGGAACTGCAGATGCTGGTTTAAACCGAAGACAGACACAAAATGCTGGAGTAACCCAGGGGGACAGGCAGCATCTCTGGAGAGAAGGAATGGGTGACGTTTTGGGTCGAGACCCTTCGTCACACCCTTGCACAAAGTATTTTAGCTGAAGCTCAAGCAGATATTTGTAAAAGTTGAGTGTGACTCGGGTCAGCCCCTTCTTCCCTGTCTGAAGAAGGTCCCGACCCGAAACGTCACCTATCCATGTTCACCAAAGATGCTGCCTGACCCGCTGAGTTACTCCAGTGTTTTTATCCTTTAGTGTGATTTTGTTTTCTATTCGATGTTCCTATTTACAACCTTCAGAACATTTCATCAAAGAACTTAATCTGGTTGAACAGACACGACTTTTAAAAATATCTTCCAGAGTGTTCCTTATTAACCCATTGTTCTCCAGGTGAGAATTAATTTTGTCCTTGATAATGGTTCATAATAATTTTGTCATCACTGCTCTACATGATTACTGTAAGTTAATCAATCCATCTGTTTCCTTATGTGAATGGCTTACATAGAACATAGAAAATAGAAAAATAGGTGCAGGAGTAGGCCATTCGGCCCTTCTGGCCAGCACCGCTTCATCTTCTTCTTGCGTTTGAGGCAGCAGAAGTTATGAAGCTGCTTCTGATTCTGCTGTCTCTGTTTGTTGTCGGTCGCCTGATTGAGGTGGCTCACCACGGGGAGGTCGACAACATCAGTACTGTCATTCAATATGATCATGGCTGATCATCTAAAATCAGTACCCCGTTCCTGCTTTTTCCCCATATCCCTTGATTCCTTTAGCCCGAAGAGCTAAATGTAACTCTCTCTTGAAAACATCCAGTGAATTGGCCTCCACTGCCTTCTGTTGCAGAGAATTCCACAGATTCACAACTCTGGATGAAGAGGTTTTTCCTCATCTCAGTCCTAAATGGCCTACTCCTTATTCTTAAACTGTGACCCCTGGTTCTAGACTCCCCCAACATTGGGAACATTTTTCCTGCATCTAGCCTGTCCAATCCTTTAAGAATTGTATATGTTTCTATAAGATCCCCTCTCGTCCTTTTAAATTCCAGTGTATACAAGCCTAGTCGACCATTATTTCATCATATGTCAGTTCCGCCATCGCGGGAATTAACCTGGTGAACCTACGCTGCACTCCCTCAATAGCAAGAATGTCCTTCCTCAAATTAGAAGACCAAAATTGCACACAATACTCCAGGTGTAGTCTCACCAGGGCCCTGTACAACTGCGGGAGGACCTCTTTGCTCCTAAACACAAATCCTCTCGCAAAAAGGCCAACATGCCATTAGCTTTCTTCATTGCCTGCTGTACCTGCATGCTTACTTTCAGTGACTGATGTACAAGCCCACCCAGGTCTTGTTGCACCTCTCCTTTTCCTAATCTGACACATTCAGATAATAATCTGTCTTCCTGTTCTTGCCACCAAAGTGGATAACCTCTCATTTATCCACGTTATATAGCATCTGCCATGCATTTTCCCACTCACCCAACCTATCCAAGTCACCCTGCAGCCTCATAGCATCCTCATCGTAGCTCACACTGCCACCCAGATTTGTGTCATCCGCAAACTTGGAGATGTCACATTTAATTCCCTCGTCTAAATCGTTAATGTATATTGTAAATAACTGGGGTCCCAGCAAAAAGGCTTACAGCACCCCACTAGTTACTGCCTGCCATTCTGAAAAGGACCCGTTAATTTCTACTGTTTGCTTCCTGTCTGCCAACCAGTTCCCTATCCATGTCAATACCCTATCCCCAATACCATGTGCTCAAATTTTGCACACTAATCTCTTGTGTGGGACCTTGTCTAAGGCTTTTTGAAAGTCCAGATATACCACATCCACTGGCTCTCCCTTATCCATTCTACTTGTTACATCCTCAAAAAATTCCAGAAGATTAGTCAAGCATGATTTACCCTTCATAAATCCATGCTGACTTTGACCGAACCTGTCACTACTTACCAAATGCGCTGCTGTAACATCTTTAACAATCAACTCAAGCGTCTTCCCCATTACCGATGTAAGGCTAACTGGTCTATAATTCCCCTTTTTTCTCTCTCCCTCCTTTCTTAAAAAGTGGAGTTACATTGGCTACCCTCCAGTCCAGAGGAACTGATCCAGAGTCTAGAGAACATTGGAAAATGATCCACCAATGCATCTACAATTTCTAGGGCCACCTCCTTGTGTACTCTGGGATGCTGACCATCAGGCCCTGGGGATTTATCTGCCTTCAGTCCCAACAGTTTACCTAACACCATTTCCTGACTAATGTGGATTTCCTTCAGTTCCTCCCTCCCACTAGATCCTTGGTCCCCTAATATTTCTGGGAGATTGTTTGTGTCTTTAATGAAGACAGAACTAAAGTACTCGTTTAACTGTTCTGCCATTTCCTTGTTTCCCCATTATAAATTCACCTGTCTCTGATTGTAAGGGTCCTACATCCATCTTCACTAATCTTTTCCTTTTTACATATCTAAAGAAGCTTTTAGAGTCAGTTTTTATATCCCCCGCAAGCTTTCTTTTCATGCTCTATTTTCTCCCCCAATTGACCCCTTTTTCCTCTGTTGAGTTCTAAATTTCTCCTAGTCCTCCGGTTTGCAGCTTCCTCTGGCCAATTTATATGCTTTTTCCTTGGATTTAACACTATCCTTGATTTCCCTCGTTAGCCACAGTTTAGCTGCTTTCCCAGTTTTAATTTTTCGCCAGACAAATTTGCGATGCTCCAATGTTTAGACTTTAGAGATACAGAGAGTGGAAACAGGCCCATCGGCTCACTGTCTGCACCAACCAGTGTTCACTCCATACAGGAACACTATCCTACACACTAGGGACAATTTGCAGCAGCCAATTAACCTGTAAGTCTTTGGGGTGTGGGAGGAAACCAGAGCAAACCCATGCAGTCACAGGGAGAACGTACAAACTCCACACAGACAGCACCCATAGTCAGGATCAAACCCGCGTCTCTGGCGCTGTGAGGTAGCAGCTTCACCGCTGTGCCACTGTACTGCCCGGAATCCTGGGACTCCATTCCAGAACACAAGTAGGAATCAACGATTGTGATCAAAGCTTATCTTAAAATGCATCCTCTCTGGACTATCTACCTTGCTAATTTTGTCAGATGTATTTTCTTAAGATGGGTGCAAATTGTCCATTTAGTATATCAGTGTTCTCTGACTCCATAAGAGACAGAGTGTAGTCTGTAACTTGACAATGTTTGGACATTGGAAGTTGTAAATCTGTGGAATTCTCTGCCTCAGAAGGCAGTGGAGGCCAATTCTCTGAATGCATTCAAGGGAGAGCTAAATAGAGCTTTTAAGGATAGCGGAGTCAGGGGGTACTGATTGAGAATGATCAGCCATGATCACATTGAATGGCGGTGCTGGCTCGAAGGGCCGAATGGCCTACTCCTGCACCTATTGTCTATTGACATTAAAACGGTGTTTTTGCCTCTTTCCACATCTTGCCATCACTCAGAACGGTAGCTATCCATATTAGCCATCCAGCACCTATCCATATTAATTCCATTTATCAGCATTTGGTCTGCAATCTTCCATGTCTTGACAGTTTAAATGTTCATCTCGATATTACGTTGTGAAAATACCTGTCTCTACCATACACCCAGGCAGTGCATTCCTGATTCCAGCCACCCTTTTGAGTGAAAAGCTACTTCCTCAGAACCCCTGTAAACCTCATATCCGATACCCTAATCCTGCTCTCCAATGTTAGACACCCCTGCTCTGGAGAGAAGTTTGCAACTATCTACCCTTAGTAGTTCTAACTGAAACTATCCTGACAAGTTAAGGATTAGTTTTGCAATGGTACAGGGGATTCGGGAAGGGTGAGCAAGAAAGATGTTGCGGCTTTGAGACAAATAATTGCTAGAATAGACTGGTTGCCTATGTGATGTTAAAGACAGAGTATTTGGCTGCATATAAAAAACAATGGAACTGTTATAACATATGATTCCATGATTGAATGGCGGAGTAGACTTGATGGACCAAATAGCCTCATTATATGTATGTTATACTTAGTGTATTTTATGGATAATGAAAATTGTGCAAAGAAAATAGAAGCCATTTTGCAGTCTTGCTGTGTTTTATCTTCAGGGTGCATCCAGCTCCTTCCACTTTCCCCAAATCTTTCCTGAAATTAGCTGTTGAGTCCAAATCCCAACCACTAGTTAATCAGTGTTTGCCCTTCTCTAGCTTTCCAACTTTTGCCAATTGCCTTCAATCTGTGCTGACATTATCCATTCTGCAGGCAGTTGAAAGAATTTTGCTTTATTTACAAATGTTTCTTTTTTTTCCCAACTCTCCCGGCCAGTGTTTCTCAATCTTTTTACCCTTGCGGTACCCTTGAAATAATTTTCATGTCTCAGGGAACCCCTACATAAAAATTATTATACATCTTTGGTAATCTCTTTCTTTCTCTTTCATAAACTTAAAGTTCATAAGGCAAACGGAGTTTGTACGTTCTCCCCGTGACCTGCATGGGTTTTCTCAGAGATCTTCGGTTTCCTCCCACACTCCAAAGACGTACAGGTTTGTAGGTTAATTGGCTGGGCAAATGTTTTTTAAAAAATTGTCCCTAGTGGGTGTAGGATAGTGTTAATGTGCGGGGATTGCTGGGTGGCACGGACCCGGTGGGCCGAAGGGCCTGTTTCTGCGCTGTATCTCTAAATCTAAAAAAAAATCAAACATAATATATTTTTCTGATAGCTGGTTTAAGCAAAAATTAACTTATGTTTTTCTCAGTTTATTGACAATGCAAAACACAAAAATGACTCAAAGATGCATTTACATATGATGAGCCTATTTATCACTATTTCTCCCGGAACCCCTAGCAACTTCATGCGGAACCCTAAGGTTCCTGGAAACCCCGGTTGAGAAACGCTGCTTCCGGCCTTCCGACCGTAAGGAGAACAATCAATGTTTCCCCAAACTACCCATGTAGTTTTAACCTTCAACATCTGGAAGCATTCAAGTCTGAAGAAGAGTCTCGAGCCGAAAGGTCACCCATTCCTTCCCTCCAGAGGTGCTGCCTGTCCGCTGAGTTACTCCAGCATGTTGTGTCCACAGCTTTTCTCAAGAATCTCCAAAGCCAGCACAAGGATAGAGGCTTGGATAGAGTGGATATGGAGAGGATATTTCCACTCGTGGGAGAGTCTAGAACCAGAGGTCATAGCCTCAGAATTAAAGGACGTTCCTTTAGGAAGAAGATTTCTTTGGTCAGAGGGTGGTGAATCTGTGGAATTCTTTGCAACAGAAGGCTGTGGAGGCCAAGTCTGGATATTTTTAAGGCAGAGATTCTTGATTAGTGAGGGTGTCAGATGATATGGGGAGAAGGCAGGAGAATGGGGTTTGGAGGGAGAGATAGATCAGACATATTTGAATGGCGGAGTAGACTTGATGGGCCGAATGGCCTAATTCTACTCCTATTACTTATGACGTAATGATATTTCTGAAGCATGGTGAACAGAACTGGAAACACTGCTGCTGGGCCAAACAAGTGATTTTAAAAAAAAACAAGAGTGTTTAATTGTCAGGGAGGAATTGCAGACACTAGTTTACACTGAAGATAGACACAAAATGCTGGAGCAACTCAGCGGCTCAGACAGCATCTCTAAAGAAAAAGAATACGTGATGTTTCAGGTCGAAAGAACAGTCCCAACCCAAAACATCAGCTATTCCTTTTCTCCAGAGACGCTGCCTGGCCCTCTGAGTTACTCCAGCATTTTGTGTCTATCTCACGTGTTTAATTGTCATATGTACCGACAGCAGAACAATGAAATTCCTACCTGCAACAGAAATACATAACTTCCCGATTCTATTACTCTGTTCTTGTTTACAAAACCCAGGATCCCAGAATTGCTGTGTAAATCAGATGTGCTATTTTCAAACATTTTTGCACAGAGATTGCTTCTGTTGCATACTTAATGGGATGCAAACTGCCTTTTGTGCTGAACCACTCTATAATTTCTGTTCCCTGCATGGTTTCTTTAACACAGGGATGGCTTGCCAATTGCGCTGATTAAGGTTAATTAGCAGAATTGACACTGAGCAGACAGCTCGCTTATCCGTTCCTTGAAGGCCAGAGCTGATGCTCCAGTTGCTGCAGTCCTTTATCTGATGGCATAAATTAGATCGAGAGGAAACAAAGATGATGGAGTTTGTATTTTGCGATCGGATTGAACTCTTTAGCAATAATTGTTCTTTTAACCAATGCATCGTGAGAAAAATAAATAATATCCTTACCATAAGGCTTTAAAAAAAATGTTGTTTCTGACGGAATGTTTCTGAATGGTGCAGTTTGCATTTGATACTGAATTGTTGGGGTTGGGTCTGTTTGTGCATAACTGGTCACATGTTAGAGTGATTGAAGGGAACAGAGCTGCCTTGCTCTCCCTCTTCTATCTCTGATTTGACAATTCATGTGCATTTGGGGACGGGGGGAGGGGTGAGAAGAGAGAGAGATTATCCAGACGGCACCTTGGAAGCAACCTTATCTTTCAGAGGTGGGGTAGTGTGATGGAATCTGCTCCGATTGTAACTGATACATTTAACATTCAGCTGTGACTTTACCGCACTGCATCCTTCACTTTTAATGATCTTCTCACTGAACTGTCACTCCCACATATATTTGGCACAGACGAGATATATTTAGGGTGAAGATGGGTTATGCCTGGAGAGAGCTCTCAATAATCAGAGATCTGAAATGACATTTTATGAACCTACCAGGAAAATATTGACCCATGTCTGTTTTTTAAAGCGCAGATCCATTGTCCATCTTTTTAACATATTCATCAATTTTCAGAAATACCTCCAGTTTGCAAATTGAAACATTTTACAGTCCCTCCCCTGTTACTCCACAACTCTATTTCCCATAGTCACAAAATTTGCAGCGATTTCCTCTGATAACTGCTATTATGTCTTAATTATAACACTCGGCTTTATCTTGCACTAAATGTTATTCCCTTTATCCTGTAGCTGTACACTGTGGACAACTCAATTGCAGTCATGTATAGTCTTAACGCTGACTGGATAGCATGCACCAAAAAACATTTCACTGTACCTCGGTACATGTGACAATAAACTAACTAAAATTGGCAGCAAAATAATGATGCTTTTAAGTCCTCTGAGTGTAGGAGAGCATCTGCAATAGAGTCGTCAATGTACCAGAAAATAGGTTGAGGTAGAAAACTGACAAAAACAACCAACAAAAGGATGAGACAAAGATGAGTGTTGCTTGGGCACATGACAAATATCATCTGTCAAGTCTCTTTTACTGTATTCCAGAAAGGCAGTAATCATTATTCATATTTCCTTCCATCATAGAGGGCGGATACCATGACCAGAGAGCAGTCCTGAACTACTATCTACCTCGTTGGTGACCCTCGGACTATCCTTGTTCGGATTTTGCTGGCTTCACCTTGCACTAAACGTTATTCCCTTATCATGTATCTGTACACTGTAAATGGCTCAATTGTAATAGAGTCATAGAGTGATACAGTGTAGAAACAGGCCCTTCGGCCCAACTCGCCCACACCGGCCAACAATGTCCCAGCTACCCTCGTCCCACTTGCCTGCGCTTGGTCTATAACCCTCCAAACCTGTCCTATCCATGTACCTGTCCAACTGTTTCTTAAATGATAGGATAGTCCCAGCCTCAACTACCTCCTCCGGCAGCTTGTTCCATACACCCACCACCCTCTGTTAGAAAATGTTACCCCTCGGATTCCTATTAAATCTTTTCCCCTTCACCTTGAACCTATGTCCTCTGGTCCTCGATTCCCCTGCTCTGGGTAAAAGACTCTGTGCATCTACCCGATCTATTCCTCTCATGATTTTGTGCACCTCTATAAGATCTCCCCTCATTCTCCTATGCTCCATGGATTAGAGACCCAGCCTGCTCAACCTCGCCCTGTAGCTCACACCCTCTAGTCCTGGTAATATCCTCGTAATTTTTTTCTGAACCCTTTCAAGCTTGACAATATCTTTCCTATAATATGGTGCCCAGAACTGAACACAATATTCTAAATGCAGTCTCACCAACGTCTTCTACAACTGCAACATGACCTCTCAACGTCTATAATCATGGATTGTCTTTCCGCCCACTGGGTAGCACACAACAGAAGCTTTTCACTGTACCTCGGTACACGTGACAATTAACTAAACTGAAACTGCACTGAATATTAAGCCTATGGAGACTGCCTTTACCCCCACACTCCTCTGTCATCTGTTCTCTCACATGACATTAACAACCTGGCAGCGATACCAGCCACCGACACTGGGGGTAATTTACAGTAGCCAACAACCTGCACTGTTAGAATGTGGGAGGAAATGGCACAAGGTGGATACCTACATAGTTACAGGGGAAAGTAGAAACTCCGCCGAGAGCATCAGAGATCAGGTTGAACCTGGGTTGCTGGGGCTATGAAACATCTGCAATGCTACTGCATTGTCCAGAATAGATGTCATGTTGGCAAACAAAAATGCGATGCATGCCATTGGTATTGGTCAAGTGAGAAATGTTGTCTTGGACATTGGCTAAGTTTATTGATCTGGCCAAAGGTTGCCATGGCATTCTAGATACATCACAGCAGATAAACAAGCCAACCTTCTTTCTTCAAATTAAAGCCATCTCCAGCATTGGTCCACTCATCCAAAGGACAAGTGAATCACAGTCTCTCCTTATCTTCACACTCAGTTTGGACACCTTTCTTTTGGTGCGGTCTGTTTGTGCCATTCCACAATGTACAGGGCTACCCTTTTGCCAAGTGCAGTGTTTGCACATATGACTCTAGCCTTGATATTTGCTTCAAGCTAACAAAAGTAAACAAATCACCTGAACCGCATCTGTTACTGCAAGACATCATAGATAAAAGAGATGAGAATTGCTTTGGGAGAAGGATTTTATGTTCATATTGGTATGAATGCAGCTATGTAAGTGTGGAGCCTGACACAGCTAGACAAGGCATCCCTAAATGTAGATAATTCAGAGGCAATCCCAAATGGGAGCCAAGGATTCAATTATATTGATTATTGTATATTAATGATTTGGATGAAAGGATTGAAGGCTTTGTGGCCAAGTTTGCGGATGATACAAAAATAGGTGGAGGGGCAGGTAGTGTAGAGAAAGCAGGGACTCTCCAGAAGGACTTGGACAGGTTGGGAGAGTGGGCAGCAAAGTGGCAGATGGAATATAGTGGAGCAAAGTGTGGAGTCATGCATTTTGGTAGTAGTAATAAAGGCGTAGACTATTTTCTAAATGGGGAGAGAAATCAAAGGTGCAAAGGGACTTGGGAGTGCTGGTGCAAGATTCCCAAAAAGTTAATCTCCAAGTCAAATCGGTAGTAAAGAAAGCAAATACAATGCTAGTATTTATTTTGCGAGGGCTTGTGTACAAAATGGGGATGTTGACATATTGTGAGCAATTTTGGCACCATATCTGAGGAAGGATGTGCTGGTTCTGGAGAGGGTCCAGAGGAGGTTTACAAGAATGATCCCAGGAATTAGGTTAACATATGATGAGCGTTTGACAGCACTGGCTTGTAGTCGCTGGAGTTTAGAAGAATGAGGGGGGACCTCATTGAAATGTATAGAGTAGTGAAAGGCTTGGATAGAGTGGTGGAGAGGATGTTTCCATTAGTGGGAGAGTCTAGGACTAGAGGTTATAGCCTCAGAATTAAAGGATGTCTTTTAGGAAGGAGATGAGGAGGAATCTGAAGCTCTATAAGGCGCTGGTCAGGCATCATTTGGTGTACTGTGAGCAAATTTGGGTCCCATATCTGAAGAAGGATGTGCTGGCCCTGGAGAGGGTCCAGAGGAGGTTTATAAGAATGATTTGCACATGATGAGCGTTGCGACAGCATTGGGGTTTAGAAGGTTGAGCGGGGACCTCATTAAAACTCACAGAATAATGAAAGGCACAGATAGAGTGGAAGTGGAAAGGATGTTTCCACTGGTGGGAGAGTCTATGACCAGAGGTCATAGCCTCAGAATTAAAGGGCTCTCTTTTAGAAAGGAGGCAAGGAGGAACTTCTTTACTCAGAGGGTAGTTAATCTGTGGAACTCATTGCCACAGAGGGCTATGGAAGCCAAGTCAGTGGATATTTTTAAGGCAGAGATAGACAAATTCTTGATTAGAACGAGTGTCAAGGGTTATGGGGAGAAGGTAGGAAAATGGGATTAGGAGGCACAGATCAGCCATGATTGAATGGTGAAGTAGACTCGATAGGCCGAATGGCCTAATTCTTCTCCTATAACTTGTGAACTTCTTTAGTCGGAGGGTGGTGAATCTGTGGAATTCTTTGCCACAGAAGGCTGTGGAGGCCGTCAGTGGATATTTTTAAGGCAGAGATAGATAGATTCTTGATTAATATGGATGTCAGAGGTTATGGGGAGAAGGCAGGAGAATGAGGTTAGGAGGGAGAGATAGATCAGCCATGATTGAATGGCGGAGTAGACGAAGGGCCGAATGGCCTACTTCTGCTCCTGTCACTTATGATCTTGTGAAGTCAAGATTTTATTGTCATATGTCCCATCATCATTAGAAGGATGAGAGGAGATCTTATCGAAACGTATAAGATTATTAAGGGGTTGGACACGTTAGAGGCAGGAAACATGTTCCCAATGTTGGGGGAGTCAAGGACCAGGGGCCACAGTTTAAGAATAAGGGGTAGGCCATTTAGAACTGAGATGAGGAAAAACATTTTCAGTCAGAGAGTTGTGAATCTGTGAAATTCTCTGCCTCAGAAGACAGTGGAGGCCAATTCTCTGAATGCATGCAAGAGAGAGCTAGATAGAGCTCTTAAGGATAGCGGAGTCAGGGGGTATGGGGAGAAGGCAGGAACGGGGTACTGATTGAGAATGATCAGCCATGATCACATTGAATGGTGGTGCTGGCTCGAAGGGCCGAATGGCCTACTCCTGCACCTATTGTCTATTGTCCCCAAAGAATACAATGAAATTCTTATGTGCAGCAGCACAACAGATATGTAAACATAGTGCTCTGTAAAACCTGTAACAAACAACTAAAAAAAGTTCTGTATTCATAGGTAAATAAACAGACATATAAGTAAACAATAATACTGCAAAGTCAAAAATAAGGCCCCCAAGTCAAGAAAGTCCAGAGCCTATTTGGAGATTGTAGTCTTATTAAACACTGATTTGCATGATGGTTGTAGGGAAGAAACTGCTTCTGAACCTGGATGTTACAGTTTTCAAACTCCTATACCTTCTTCCCGATGGCAGGAGTACATTGCGTGCATGGCCAGGCTGGTGTGTGTAGGAATGAACTGCAGATGCTGGTTTAAACTGAAGATAGACACAAAATGCTGGAGTAACTCAGCGGGACAGGCAGCATCTGTGGAAAGAAGAAATGGATGGCATTTTGGGTGAAGGAGCTCGACCCGAAACGTCACCCATTCCTTCTCTCCAGATATGCTGCCTGTCCCGCTGTGTTACTCCAGCACTTTGTGTCTATCTTCAGGTTGGTGTGGCCATCTATAAACCTGAACCAGGAGGCAATCGCCAAACTGGATGTGGCAAAGCAGTGATTGCATTTTGAATAAACCTATGCTGCAACAATATAGTGTTATTTCCATTTTTGTTCTGGCCCTTACAAAGGCATTAGGATTTTGTCCCTGAACATAATTATCACCACGTCCTACATTAGGAGAGCTGTCAAGCAACATAATGTCTACTTATTTGAACGGTTTTCCTCTTCTCGAGGATAATTGATCTTGAACTTTGTGACAAATGTAACAGAAAAGTCTCAACAATGCCTTGAAATTATTTATTAAAAAGAAAACTGATCCAGAATCGATTTGTCCCAATGTGTCTTAGGTCCAGATTATGAACAAAAAAGTTGACTACAGTCATGTGCAGTCCAAGTGTGGCTCGAAGGACAATATCAAGCATATTCCTGGTGGCGGCAATGTGAGTATTGCCTTTTCCATTCCCTTTACATTAACCTTCCGTGCATTGCTAACGTGGAGCTTATTTAGTCTATTAGTAATCATGGGAAATGTAGCACCTATACAAAGCATAACCAGCTATTATGTATGATAATTTATTATCTGCAATTAATTACAATTAATCAGGCTGAACATGATGCCAAGGCCATCTCTCATCTGCCTGCAAATAATCCATATCCTTCTATTCCATGCATATTCATGTGCCTATCAAAAAGGTAGACACAAAATGCTGGAGTAACTCAGTGGCAGCATCTCGGGAGCGGTGCTGGCTCGAAGGGCCGAATGGCCTATTCCTGCACCTATTGTCTATTGAATGGGTGACGTTTCGGCTCGAGACCCCTCTTCAGACTTATGTCAGGGGAGAGGGCAGGACAAAGATAGAATGTAGTCGGAGACAGTGAGACTAGTGAGTGAACTGGGAAGGGGGAAGGGCTATCTGAAGTTAGAGAAGTCAATGTTCATACCGCTGGGGTGCAAGCTACCCAAGCAAAATATGAGGTACTGTTCCTTCAATTTGCGCTGGGTCTCACTCTGACAATGGAGGAGGCCCAGGACAGAAAGGTCAGATCGGGAATGGGAGGGGGAGTTGAAGTGCTGAGCCACCGGGAGATCAGGTTGGTTAAGACGGACTGAGCGGAGGTGTTCAGCGAAATGATCGCCAAGCCTGCGCTTGGTCTCGCCGATGTAGAGAAGTTGACACCTGGAACAGTGGATACAATAGATGAGGTTGGAGGAGGTGCAAGTGAGTCTCAGCCTCACCTGGAAAGACTGTTTGGGTCCTTGCCTATCCAAAGGTCTCTTAAATGCCACTATCGTATTTGCCTCCACCACCATCCTCGGCAGCATGTTGCAGGCATTCACCACCCTCTGTGTATAAAAACAAAACTTAAGCGGCACATCTCCATTAAACTTTGTCCCTCGCACCCTAAAGCTATGCCCTCTAGTCTTTGATATTTCCACCCTTGGGGAAAAAAGCTCCTGATTGTTTAGCTTATCTATGCCTATCATCATTTTATATACTTCTATCAGGTCTCCCCTCAACCTCTGGCATTCCAGAGAAAACAATTAGAGACTGTCCAACCATCTGCATTACTCGGGCCTAATTGGTGATAACATGATTTCAATCAGGAACTAAAGAACTACTTAGAAGTTACTTTAGAGATTGGCAAGCAGAATTAATGGTCTGAAGGAGGGTTTCGATCCAAAATGTCACCTATTCCTTTTCTCCAGAGATGCTGTCTGACCATTATTCCAGCTTTTTGTGTCTATCGTAGAATTAATGGCAAAACCCTTAACAGCATTGATGTCTAGAGGGAGAGCAGAAACGTCACCCATTCCTTCTCTCCAGAGATGCTGCCTGACCCGCTGAGTTACTCCAGCATTTTGTGTCTATCTTTGATGTATAGAGGGATCTTGGAGTCCAAGTGCATAAATCCCTGAAAGTGATCATACAAGTAGATAAGAGTGGTTAAACAAAAAAGCATATGGTATGCTTGCCTTTATTGGTCGGGACATTGAGTATAAGAGTCAGGAAGTCATGTTGCAGCTTGATAGAACTTTGGTTCGGCTGCAATTTGAGAATTAGGCACAGTTCTGGTTGCCCATTACAGGAAGGATGTGAAGGCTTTGAAGGGTGCAGAAGTAGTTCACCAGAATGCTGTGTTGATTAGAGAGTATTAGCTAAATGAGCTGGAGAAGATAGCTGTAGAAGACAGTTGGAATCTTTTTCACAGGGTAGAAATGCCAAATGCTAGAAGGCACAGTTTAAGAAAAGGGAAAGTTTAAAAGAGATGTATCGGGAAAGATTTTAATTTAAACACATAGAGTGGTGGGTGACTTGAACATACTGCCAGTGGAGTAGATGGAAACAGATACGATAGAGGCTTTTGACATGCTTTTAGATAGACATACGAATGTCAAGAGAGTTTGATTGTCATATATGCCCCAAACAAAACAATGAAATTCTTACATGCAGCAGCACAAACGTAGTACTGTAAACGTAGTACTCTAAACAATATAATCAATGAGAAAATAAAGGTGTGTACGTGTGTATATATACACACACACACTGAACATTATTTTATAAATATATTCTTTATATATATATATATATATATAGGTTTAAGGTGAAGGGAAAAAGAATTAATAGGAATCTGAGGGGTGCCTTTTTCCACACAAAGGGTGGTGGATGTAAGGAACAAGCTGCCAGAGGAAGTCGTTGAGGCTGGGACTATCACTAAGTTTAAGAAACAGTTAAGACAGGTACATAGATAGGACAGGTTTGGAGGGATATGGGCCAAACGTAGGCAGGTGGGACATGTTGGCCGGTGTGGGCATGTTGGGCCAAAGGGCCTGTTTCCACATTGTATGACTTTATGATTTTTTATACACATACACACACACACACATACACACACACACGTATATACACATAAAAAACAGACAATAATGTGCAGGGAATGGAGGGATATGGCAGTGAAGAGATGGTTTTGGCATCGACACGGACATCATGGTCCATAGGGCCTATTCCTGTGCTCTACTGTTCTATGTTTTAAAGAAGCTGCCTTGGGGTGAAAAACACATCGACTACCCACAGTAATCAGACACAATTGTCTTTTATAGACACAGCCACGACTTTCACCGCAGGAGGCTTTTGAATTTAACAAGCAATCAGGCCTAATGACACTTATGCAATGAAACTCTAAAACAAACAGCCTTTAGTATTTTAAGGTTGCAGTTGCAAGATGAAACTTACAGTAGTAAAAAGACCGTTATTTTTAAAAATCCTGCAAAGAAAAATAACTTTGTTATTGCAAATGTAAACTCTCTAGCCCCTAACCCCCTTTTCCCCATTGACATAGTTGTTTTAATCACGCTATTTTCTAACACAAGGTTTCTTAGGAACACAACGATCATGTGGTAGGAGAACTGTGTGTTTAGTTTAGAGATACAATGCGGAAACAGGCCCTTCGGCCCACCGAGTACTCGCTGAACAGCGATCATCCCATGCACTAGCACTATGCTGCACACGAGAGAAAATTTGCAATCATTACCAAAGCCAATTAGCCTGCGCACCGTTACATCTTTGGAGGTGTGGGAGGAAACCGAAGCACCCAGGAAAAACCCACATGGTCACGCGGAGAACGTACAAACTCCGTACAGGCAGCACCCGTAGTCAGGGCCAAACCTGGGTCTCTGCCGCTGTAAGGCAGCAACTTTACCACAACGCCACCGTGCCACCCAATTAGAAAGTCTGTGTGTGTGTGTGTATAAACCTCGTCGTTCCTAAAGGGTCTAGTGGTTACATGTATCGCTTTGGGCTGGTTATCTGGCTTAGTTGGAAATCTGAATCTTTCATTTTAAGCAAAGTAATATTTCGTCTACCTTAATGAAGGTCCAGTTGCAGATGCAATTCCCATTCGCCTTAAAATTATTGAAGCAATGATAAACTTTTGGGTGTTTTAATCTTTGTAATCGTAGGTGCAAATTCTAAAAACGAAGGTGGAGACGAGTCGTGCAGCATCAAAATGTGGGTCCAAGACCAATCTGAAACACAAAGCAGGTATTGCCAACAAATTCAACAGAACCCTGAACTTGAAAGTTGAAAATTGCATTTAGGCAGCCAATATCTTTAAGAACAATAACATTACATTGTGAGATGATGACTTTTAATATGTTATATTATTATATGATATTTTAATATGTTATCGTGAGCACAGTTGTGGAACGAAAGTCAGTCAGAACACAGAATTCTCTGGTCATCTTTGAACAAAGCCCTAGGATCCTTAACATGTTCCTAAGCCCATAGACAAAACAGCCTGGAGTTATGATCTCATCTAAAATGCAGATTACGTCAATGGAGATGGTCAAGAGCTTCAAGTTCCTTGGTACAAATATCATGTGCCTGAATCCATCCAGATTAGAAAGCACACCTCTACTTCTCAGAAGGCTTAGGAGATTGGGCATGTCTTTAATGATGCTAACCATTTTCCACAGATGCACCTTAGAAAGAGTCTTCTCAGGATGCATCAAGCTGGTATGGCAACTATTCTGCCCAAGACTCCAAGAAACTTTCCCATCAACTCCCTCCACACCACTTTGTCTCGGGAAAGCAGCCAACACGTTCAACGACTACTCCCACCCAAGTCATTCTCTCCCCTCCCCTCTCCTGTTGGGCTGAAGGTATGAAAGCTTGAAAGCACGTTTCATGAATAGCTCGTTCCCCACGGTCACCTGACACGTGAATGATTCATATGTTAGGGATGAGTTTCTGATCTCCCAATCTACCACGTTTCACCGCTTGCACTTTTTTTTAGAGTCATACAGCGTGGAAACAGGCTCTTCAGCCCAACTTGCCCATATCGATGAACATGCCCCATCTACACTATTCCCACCTGCCTGCTTTTGGCCCATACAGTGCCCTCCATAATGTTTGGGACAAAGACCCATCATTTATTTATTTGCCTCTGTACTCCACAATTTGAGATTTGTAATAGAAAAAAATCACGTGGTTAAACTGCACATGGTCAGATTTTAATAAAGGCCATTTTTACACATTTTGGTTTCACCATATAGAAATTACAGCAGTGTTTATACATAGGCCCCCCATTTCAGGGCACCATAATGTTTGGGACACAGCAATATCATGTAAATGAAAGCAGTCATGTTTATTATTTTGTTGCATATCCATTGCATGCAATGACTGCTTGAAGTCTGCGATTCATGGACATCGCCAGTTGCTGGGTGTCTTCTCTGGTGATGCTCTGCCAGGCCTGTATTGCAGCCATCTTTAGCTTCTGCTTGTTTAGGGGTCTAGTCCCCTTCAGTTTTCTGTTCAGCATATAAAAGGCATGCTCAATTGGGTTCAGATTGGGTATTTGACCGTTTTTAGCTTTGAAAACTCCTTTGGTGCTTCACCAGTTGCTGGGTGTCTTCTCTGGTGATAGACAATAGACAATAGGTGCAGGAGGAGGCCATTCGGCCCTTCGAGCCAACACCGCCATTCAATGTGATCATGGCTAATCATTCTCAATCAGTACCCCGTTCCTGCCTTCTCCCCATACCCCCTGACTCCGCTATCCTTAAGAGCTCTATCCAGCTCTCTCTTGAATGCATTCAGAGAATTGGCCTCCACTGCCTTTTGAGGCAGAGAATTCCACAGATTCACAACTCTCTGACTGAAAAAGTTTTTCCTCATCTCAGTTCTAAATGGCCTACCCCTTATTCTTAAACTGTGGCCCCTTGTTCTGGACTCCCCCAACATTGGGAACATGTTTCCTGCCTCTAACGTGTCCAACCCCTTAATAATCTTATACGTTTCGATAAGATCTCCTCTCATCCTAAATTCCAGTGTATACAAGCCTGCCAGGCCTGTATTGTAGCCATCTTTAGCTTATGCTTGTTTTGGGGGCTAGTCCCCTTCAGTTTTCCCTTCAGCATATAAAAGGCATGCTCAATTGGGTTCAGATCGGGTGATTGACTTCGCCACTCAAGAATTGACCATTTTTTAGCTTTGAAAAACTCCTTTGTTGCTTTAGCAGTATGTTTGGGATCATTGTCTTGCTGTCTTGCCGAACCAGGCCGTGATGCAATCAGTCAATATTCTCTCTACCATACAACTGTAGAAGTTCTAGAGAATACTCATTGACATACCAACATTCTCAATCGTCTAAGGAAATAGAGGCGTTGACAGCCTTTCTTCATGATTGCGTCAATGTGTTGGGTCTGTAGATTAACCATATTAGATCGCCTTCACTATATCTATCACCACACTTATTATGCATGCTGCACATTCCACATGTGGTCCAGTCCGGATCTTCATCCCTACCTGGACTATGTAGACAGCCTTCCACCGTCTCACAGGGAGACTTGATGCTGATCACGGAGACAATCGCACGTAATGTTTCCTCCGCTTGTGTTACAATAAAAACTATGAGTTGTTACTTCTGTGTACGGGTCTGATTTAACAACATGGTGTCAAAAGTGGGATTCAAACCCACGCCTCCAATTGGAGACTAGAACTTGAGTCTTCAGAGATATACATGCCCAGGAATTTGAAGCTTTTAACTCCCCCCACCACCATCCTGTGAATTTAATCATATCATGTAGTAAGTAATTTTGTATGTAATATTCTTATTTTACACGTGTTTTTAGGCAGTGGTGATGTGAAGATTGAGAGCGGCAAAACTGATAACAAAAACAAAGCCAAATCCAAAATTGGGTCCTTGGACAACCTCAACCATACCCCAGGAGGAGGCAACGTGAAGGTGAGGTAGAGGCAACAAGCCCGAGTAAACTGTGTCAGCTCTGTTGCTAAATAACTATCAGTCGGTTGCATGGTTGAATTGCTTTGGGAAAATGCCGCAAAAAAAATAGTTGCCTGTTCATCTTCAGAATTTGTGTTTACCTTTGTTCCCCTCTAGGCTTGCAGTCCTTGCAACTAGTCTGCTTCCAATTATTGATGACCTCCAGCCCACCCACGCATTCTTAGACCCTTTCTGTTCTGACGTTTGTAGATGTTGAGTGAAGATAGGGCTGGATTTGCACATACATTAGTTCAGTTGACTGCTCCCATTCCTAAACAACGCTGAAACAGGTAGAACACCCAGTTGTGTACAATAGTGGAGGGTGGCCTGGCATTTGGAGCTGCAGATGATCAAGTGTCTAGAGAATGGGTACGACATCCTCAGTACTGCAGGTTGCAAGTGGTAAATTCCACTCTGCTGTTTACATACGTGTCCCATCCCCATGTCATATTAATTCCTGTAATCGCTTGCTCAAGAACCCACTGTTTAATTTCTTTTAAAATAAAGACACAGCCTTGGCCGACGTTACAAATCTGTGGAATTCATTGCCACAGAAGGCTGTAGAGGCCAAATCAATGGATATTTTTAAGGTGGAGATTGACAGGTTCTTGATTAGTGCGGGTGTCAGGAGTTATGGGGAGAAGGCAGGAGAATGGGGATTAGAGGGAAAGATAATTCAGTCATGATTGAATGGTGGAGTGGACTTGATGGGCTGAAAGGCTTAATTGTGCTCTTAGAACCTATGAAGTTCTATCTATGAACTACGCCTATGAAGGACGTGCGGGTTCGTAGGCTAATTGGCCTCTGTAAATTGTTCCTGGTGTGTAGGGAGTGGATGTGAAAGTGGGACAACATAGAATTGGTGTGGGCAGGTGATCCATGGTCGGCGTGGACTTGGTGGTCCGAAGGGACTGCTTCCCAAGCTGTATCTCTAAACTTCAGAAATCTATGAAGTTATGAAAGTGTGGGATGTTGTTGCGTCTACCTGCATCCTGCCTGATGTTTTGTCCAAATTCCATCACCTTCTGGCAGGGCCCCACCCACTTCAGTCACTTCATTGTCATCTTGTGCTTCTCACTGTAGATTCTCATTGACCTATTTTGTGACCATGTTACATCTTGGGCCGTATGAGGCCGTGGGTTATGTGGCTGTTGGATAATTCACTAATTACTGCATTCATCAGAGGCACCACCATAAACTAAATTGCCAAACTAATACCGACCTAGCCCTGGTCTAATTTGATTTATAAAAAGGTAATAATTTTATTTTATTTGTGTCATGGTGGTATCAGGTGGTTGCCACCGGCCTGACCTACAAGACTGAATCATAAGAGAAATCAGGTCTTTGGTCGCCTTTCCCTGTTTGTTCATTGGGCAGCCATACTGCTTGTAACAGTTGCCTGTTAAAGGACGACACAGTGGTGCAGCAGGTAGAGCCGTTGCCTCACAGCGCCAGTGACCCAAGTTCGATCCTGACCTGGGAAGCTGCTGTGTGGAGTTTGCACGTTCTCCCTGTGACCGCGTGGGCTTCCTCCCACACTCCAAAGACGTGCGGGTTTGTAGGCTAAATTGGCCTCGGTAAATTGTTCCTGGTGCGTAGGGAGAGGATGTGAAAGTGGGACAACATAGAATTGGTGTGGGCAGGTGATCCATGGTGGGATCTTTGTCCCGCCCCCTCCCCTGACATCAGTCTGAAGAAGGGTCTCGGCCCGAAACGTCACCCATTCCTTCTCTCCCGAGATGCTGCCTGACCCGCTGAGTTACTCCAGCATTTTGTGTCTACCTTTGATCCATGGTCGGTGAGGACTCGGTGGTCCGAAGGGCCAGTTTCCCATGCTGTATCTGTAAACTAAACTAAAAAAGTTCAGAAACTGGAATGATGACCTCTCGGTTTAATTTGCATCCCTTGTTGATTGATACTCATCGTCTTAGGTCTATTTAGTCAGAAATATAATTGGCCTCAGAACCCTGGATTAAATTGGAGAACACTCATTCATTATTTCTGCCACTGATTACCATCCAGGGACACTGAATGGTGAGACACTTGGGTGGCTGAGAACCTACTGGATTTAGGTATTAAAACCCTCACAACCAAATAGCTGCAGTGGTTCCTGAGGACTCTAGATGCAAACATAGAGTCAAACCTACGCAAGAAATAATTCAAAATGAATAAAACATTGAAGCAGTCATTAGACGTTGTACAATATTTTAATGCATATTTGGCTTCTCAATATTATTTCTGCATTCAGGAATATTACCATCTTCATGTGCTAAGTTATATTTATTTAATTGCATTCAATGTGACCTTCTTCTATATTTCTGCACAAATCTGTGCCACTAATTTCACTTCAGGAGTTACAGCGCAGAATGTGCCTTCAATTGTGATCTTGTTTGTGACTTGTTTTATTGTTTCTTTACAATGTTGAGATGATGATGAGGAACGAAAATGCACTGGAGGACTGAAGATGAGAGGCCCACCCTATTCATTCACATATCTTGTGCTCACATACATAAGTCTTTCAATCTGGCTTTATATTCCTGAAAGATGTTTTTACTTTGCGTGATGGATTCTAACCTTCCTCCATCACAAATGTCTCGTGTCTCTATTGCCAAAGCTTTACTGAGCTAGCTCTTCCTCAGCTGCAATAGCTTGACTGCACATTCCTTCTTCATGTTGCATGTGCTATGTTAGAACAATGAGTATTAACATTATTTCCTACCATATGATTAATTTCTCTTCCCCATTGCACAACACGTGGCCCACTTCATCCTGTTATCCTAAAATATGAAAGGTCATAAGTAATAGGAGCAGAATTAGGCCATTCAGCCCATCGTCTTCGCCATTCAATCATGTCTGATCTATCTCTCCCACCTAACCCCATTCTCCTGCCTTCTCCCCATAACCCCTGACACTCGTACTAATCAAGAATCTGTCTGTCTGCCTTAAATATATCCATCGACTGGGCCTCCGCAGCCTTCTGTGGCAAACAATTCCACAGTTAGGTTAGCCACAGAAAGGTTAGCTTTCCTTAGTTACAACTCTTTTCATTTCCTTGTCTTTCGTGCTCTTTGCACTGTTGGCTCTCTCCATGGCGTCTCCAGGCACACAAATATTATCAAGCCCCGCGTAATCCACAATGTGCACTCAAAATAGTCCATGAATTTTTAAAATAATGGGATATTTTGCTGGATTCCTGCCTTCTGCTGAATTCCGATTCGGATCGGGACCCTTCTTCAGACTGATTGTAGTAGGGGAAAGAAAGCTGGGACAGAGGTGGGGGCAGGACAGACCCCAAACCCCACCTCTTTTCCACACCACGCTTTGTTTCTTCTCCCCTTTCCCCACCCCTCCTCTCTTTTCCCCTGGCTACAATCAGTCTGAAGAAGGGTCCCGGCACGAATTGTTGCCTGTCTCTTCCCTCCACAGATGCTGCTTGACCTGTTGAGTTCCTCCAGCACTACTTGTGTGTTTCCCAGTTTTGATCTCAGTCCATCGGTGCATTTGATTTTTTTTTACTCATGGCATTTTAGGTTTGTTAAAATCTTGTGCGTGTATTTTGCATTTCATTTCATGCCCTCCTGTAACAATGCACCATTGTAGCCTCACCCCATGATTTTATTTTTAGAATGAGGGTGAAGAAGAATCAGAATCAGCAACGATCAGTCAGACTCCCGAAAATGGGGATCTGACGGGACAAGCTGAGAGTGGGACACAGCAAAATGGAGTAGGGGTGGACCCACCTGCCGGGTCTGGCGAAACTCACAGCCAAGAGTTACAAATGCAGGAGACATGTAAGTGAAAGCTTGGCCTGTAAGGACTGTGTGGTCTCGCGACAAATATTGACCAGCTGGGGAACCTCGTGCTTTGCTCTTCCATCCGGGAATTGTATTCAATAGGTAGGTTATCAATTGATGTGGATACTCTGTCAACTTCAAGCCCACCACACAGCTGTCTGTGTTAGAGTCACTACATTATGTCAGTCTGAAAGGCCAGGGGCTTTTTACACAGTGGATGAAAATGAAGTTGGGGTTGGAGTGGTAGAAAATTGAAGGGACTTTACAAAGTTCTTTATTCCTGTAGCAAGCCGCGTAAAACCTGGTTTATATGATAACAGAAAGAGAGCTTTCATTGCTTCTAATCTGTGGTGTGCCTGATCCAAATACCGGATTGAACAGGGTAAAGGGAGCTTTATTCTGTACATAACCTTTCGTGTTCACCTTCTAAAGTGTGGGATTGGTGGAATAGTACAAAGGGGGTTTTACTTTGTGTGGGCTTGTGTAATTAGATGGTGCAAACGGGGCTTTGATATGTATCTTTCCCCTGTTGTCCTTCCTGGGGGGTGAGTAGAGGAAAATTTACTGTTTACCCATCATGCAGTAAGATGCAGGAGCCTTTATCGTGTCTAACCCATGCCAAACCTATCAGATGGGCCATTGAAAAATGTGACATAAAATAGGCATCAGTTAACTGAGCAATGGGTAACCTTTATTTGTTATTTTAAAGGTTAAATAAAAGTGTCTAATTACTGACCCATTTGATGCAGACAATATAAATGGCCTGTTTGAAGCATTTGCTCAGATACCATCAAAGCCTCCATTCTTATTATTTCCAAGACCTGCTTAGTGCTGCAAATGCCACAACGCCCACTCATTGTAACCATAGGTTGACAGCATTATTGGATTCTGTACCAGTCAGCAGGCCTCATGCCTGACGTTTTTGGGTTAAAGCATATGTAGTGTTGGGGCGCTTCTCATCCTGTTATAGTGAGTGCAGAGACTGAATTTGGCATGGGATTGTGTAAAGCAGGAGCACCCCTAAATGTGGTCTGCTGACGGATGCATGACCCATTCCTTTAATACTTTAATACCAGGCAGCACAGTGGTGCAGCTGGTAGAGCCGCGGCCTCACAGCGCCAGAGGCCCGGGCTCAATCCTGACCTCGGGTGCCGTCTGTGTGGAGTTCTCCCTGTGACCGTGTGGATTTACTCCGGGTGCTCCGGTTTCCTCCCACATCCCAAAGACGTGCAGGTTCATTCGCCCTCTGTAAATTGCCCCTGGTGTGTAGGGAGTGGAACTGGTGTGAACGGGCGATCGAAGGCCGGCTGGGACAAGGTGGGCCAAAGGGCCTGATTCCATCTTCACACTAAACTAAACCCCATCTGTGGAGGCCAAGTCAGTGGATATTTTTAAGGCAGAGATAGATAGATTCTTGATTAATACAGGTGTCAGGGGATATGGGGAGAAGGCAGGAGGATGGGGTTGGGAGGGAGAGATAGATCAGCCATGATTGAATGGCGGAGTAGACTTGATGGGCCGAACGGCCTAATTCTGCACCAATCAGTTTAAGAAGGGCGAGGCAGAGTTTGAGGAGGGTGTTCTCCTCTTGATGATCGTGTACACGTGCTGCCATGATGCACAAAGAGCATGAACCTCCTTTGTGAGAGTCAAACACGCTGGATTAGCCATGGAGGAACTGCTCTCTGAACAAGGTCTGGGTGTGGCATCACTGTTTAGCTTAATTACCCCACTGAGAATCAGTATCTGCAGGGAAACTGGGCGGAAATATCGGGAAAGAACAAAGTAGGAAAATATAGAGTACAGAGAGTAATGTGTTCATTCAAAACTAATTGGAATAGCTTTATTTAGAATGAATGTAATTTTGAGCTGCATCAGAATCATTTAGATGATGCGGAAGAAATATCTGCCTTATTTGTAGGATTGTGGAGTGAACGTTTAGAATAAAATACATGTGCTGAAGGAACTCAGCAGGTCAGACAGCATCTGTGGAGGGAATGAACAGGTGATGTTACGGGTCAGGACCCTTCAGATTGTAGCTGGGGGGGGAGAAGCTGAAATAGAGAGGTGGGGGCTGGACAATGCCTGGCGAGTGATAGGTGGATACAGGTGGGGTGAGGGAGGGGTAGATTGGCAGGTGGTTGGAGTAAGTAATGAAGGCTAGTTGAAAAAGAGACTAAAGGGTGTCAGATACATGGAGTGGAGGGGGTGAAACATAAAGCCCGAGGGGGGATGGAAAACAAATGAGGCGTTCTGGATGGGAGGAGTGTATGAAGCAGAGGACGGGAGCAGGGTGACTGGGGAGTGGGATTGGTGGGAGAAATGGATGTGTATCGGGAAAGGGTGGTGGTGGGGAGATTGCAACAAACACCCGAAAGGGACTAATGTGTACAGGTCAGTTTGTATCAGCATTTAATAGTGCAGAGAAGATTGACAAGGTTGCTGCCAATCTTAAAAAGTTCAAGGACCTGAGCTATAGGGAGAGTACGTTCAGACTGAAAGTAGGTGAAGAGGCTAAGACCTTTATTCCTTGGAGCGCTGGAGGGTGACAGGTGATCTTATAGAGGAGAATAAGATAATGAGTAGGAATAGATAGGGGTGAATGCACTATCTATGAATGCACCTGGGTAAAGTATTTTACCCAGAGTTAGGCAATCAAGTGAGAGGACATAGACTTAAGGTGAGAAGGGAAAGGTTTACAAAGAACCTGATGGGCAACTTTTTAATCCAGAGGGTGGTGGGTATATGGGCCAAATGCGGGCAAGTGGAACTAGTGTAGATGGAGTATCTTGGTCGGCATGGGAAAGTTGGGCCCAAGGGCCTGTTTCTGTGCTGTGTCTCAATGATAGGTGTCCATCTTCCATCAGTGTGCTCTGGCAGCAAGGATCAGATTGTAGATGGTAACACAGTGAAGCTTGATCTTGTCCGTACCTGACATTCATAGACGTTCCACCTGGGGTTCCTGAGTGATTGCTCTCTCCCTGCCCCTGCTCAAATACCCACAGCCCCACAAACTCCAGCTTGGGAAATCTCGTCTGCAACAGCCAATGTGGTGAGCAAGAAGTATACAAGGCAGGAGTTTCCTTGTGAAGGTGACTGTGTGGCAGGATGTGCAATGCATTTACGGGATGGTGGTGCTAAGGATTCTGTTTGCGGGGTGAATGTTATTATGTCCTTTTCCTCATCTGCAGATTGAATCTCACAAGCTGATGTTCCGTGAGAACGCCAAGGCCAGGACAGACCACGGAGCAGACATAGTGTACAAATCCCCCGTCTCAGACCACACCTCTCCTCTCTGCAGCACATCACTAACTGAAAGCCTCAGCTCCCTCGGATCTCTGCAGCTTGCGATCCCTGCTGGAAACCCGTCTGCCACTCTAGCACAGCAGAGCTTGTGAATTTATTCTTTCTTTCTTATCTTCATGTTTGTTTCAAACTAACATTTAACAAAAACAAGAGGTTTAGCATCATTAACAGGATTTGTGCTTTAAAAGGGATGTTCCTATTGAGTTATTTCGGGGGCTGGGGAACCATGTTACATCCTGTTACCTTAAAACAAAACCCATGTAACTGCTGCACATGTACCCTTGCGTAATAGATGCCCGTTATTTTGGAATAAGATGAGCTTGAGTGGAGCCACCAGTAAATCCAACACTGGATTGCAGACTGGTTGTGAGCATGAATTCATCATCTAATCATGAGGTTTGACAGATACAGTAGATGGATTTAAGGAATTAAAAAGCACCCCGACCCCATCCATGGTGGGAAGGTAAATATTTTCCCCCACGTCCTCAAATGACTGAAAGGGAATATTTAATTTTTTACAAATTATTTCCCCCGGGTTTTTGTCTTTGCATTTTCCTCCTGCACTCCAGAAATGTGATCGACCTGCAGCTGGCCCTTGCGTGGGCAGCAGCTGTGAATCGTGCTTTTCTTGAAGGGACTTTGCTCTTCTCCCGGAGTCTAATAACCTGCGCTGCTCTGAAGCCACGCATTCATATTGTTAAACCTTGCCATGCTGTAAATCTAGTCTCGACTTATTTGTCCCATGCTCCTGTAAATAAATCAAAAGTCACAAATATAAATAATTTGAACACACTGAATTTGCACATTTGGAATGGACCAGGCAGGGAAAGTGAGTTGGTAAAGAAACACAAAAAACATTCAAGTTTAAAAAGTTCTTGATGTCAGCAATCTTCAAGCCTTAGCGGTCTGTTGCCTAAGATACTTTTTAAAGAAACTCCAATCATTATCTTTCCCGAGAGATTGTTTTAACAGCATAGTTTCTGTCGGTACCAGTCAATGCATTACCATGCAGCTTGGTATGGAGTTCAGAAGTTGTTCATCATTCCTTGCCCTTTTGTGCACTTACAATAGACCTGTACAATCTTGCACCATGGAAGATAGCTATTCAGCCCCTGTAAATCCATGCTAACTCTTAGCAAGAGCTATACACAGGCTCATTCCCCAGAACCCCATATCTACCTTTAGTTCTTGCCTCCATCCTTGTTGCTGCAAGGCAGAGGTCAGATTTGAAGTGGAGGCCTATTTTCTTGGAGACTTGGTCTGAAATTGAACCCGAGGAGGATTGAATCAAATGAACTACTTCTGAGAGCCGTGCGGAAGTTCAAATGTTGGCATTAACTAGTCAGTTGCTAGGAGGCTGCATGGGAATACTTTACTAACCAGTACATTTAATCTTGACCTGAACTCTCGTTATTACCCAGGAGTTACAGCTATCCATTCGACTGAATTCTTGCAATTTCCCCAAGTTCTCTGGGCATGGCTTTGTCCTTCCATAATCTACACCCTGCCTTTCCTGAGTGCAGCACTAACTTAAAGGGAAGGTAGTAAAAGCAAACTGTGTAGATGCTGAAAATACTCTGGTCGGGTGAAGAGAGGCCATTGATGTGAAGATAGATACAAAATGTTGGAGTAACTCGGCGGGACAGGCAGCATCTCTGGAGAGAAGGAAACATCTAATGATGCTTTGGTCTGGGACAGAATGGCCACAGGAGCTGCCTGTCCCGCTGAGTTACTCCAGCATTTTGTGTCTATCTTCAGTTTAAACCAGCATCTGCAGTTCTTTCCTACACCATTGATGTGAAACTTTGATCTACCTTCCCCTGTTCACAGAGATTGATTGTGCCCTTTTTCCTTGGAAATGGTGACATATTGTTTGTTTCCACCCTCCTCTCCCCAACCTTTCCAATCTCTTTCTTCAACCCCCCTACTCCCCAACAGAAAACAGCTTAATCGTACCCGTCATTAAATGCCACATTGACAGGTGCTGCAGCAGTTCTTTCACATCGTCTTTTTAAAACATCTCTAAATAAATCTTAAGACAAAGGAGCAAAAGTCCCAAACAGTGAAAATGTTTTTTGGTATTTTGCACAGTGGGGAAGGCTAATGTATTGCTGTAGTCACCCAACAGGGAGATGGGCACTTCGGCTCAACATATCCCTACTATCATCAAATAGTCATCCGTGTTGATCCCAGTTGTCAGCAGTCAACCTTGACGTGCTTCTCTAAACACTGCTAAAATGTTGTGTGAGTTCCTTCCTCCACCAACACCTTTTTTAAAGTTGGTAGATATTTGCAAGTCATTATTTTGAAGCTTACCCTTTCCATCAAGTGCCCTGGAGCAACTCATCGTTTGAGTCAGGAACGGGCTCTTCTGCGCACTCTACCAATGTTAGGTATTGAGTAGCCACCCCCACTAATCCCACCTTTCAGCACGGCACTGTGGCCTTCTGTGCCTTGCCAATTCAAGTGTTCGCTTTGTGAGTCCCTGCCTCCGCCTAAACCCGAGGAAACAAACGCAGCTCATCCAGTCCCTCCTCATAACTGAACCACTCTGACCCAGGCGACATGCTGGTGAATCTGGTCTGCACCCCCTCCAGTGCAATCCCTGTCCTTCCTGCAGTGTGGCAACCAGAACTGCACATAGAGCACTCCAGTTACAGGCTAATGTTTGCACAATGTTCTTGTATTCCATGCCCAGCTAAAACTGGCAAGTACCCCGTATGCTGCCTTAACTACTTTACCCACCTGTGCTGCCACCTTCAGGGATCTATTAGAATTGTGCACCGAGATCCTTCTGTTCCACGATATTCACCAGAGCCCTACTGAACTGTCCCACCCTTATTAGTCCTCCCAAAATGCTTCACCACTTGTCAGAATAAAACACCGTGTCGTAGCTCTGCCTGTCTTACCGATCAATGTCACTCTGCCGCCCAAGACCATTCTCCTCATTATCAACACCGCCACCAACTTTTAGTTTTTTGTGTGAATGGTGTCTCCATCATTCACATGTTACTGTGCCCAGCAAACAGTAAGGGTCTCGGCACTGTTCCCTGCAGGAGATCGATGGTCACAATAACAGACCCTCTCAGGTTGAATCTTTCAATCAGTCTGAAGAAGGGTCCCGTCCCGACCCGAAACGTGTTCTCCAGAGATGCTGCCTGACCCGCTGAGTTACTCCAGCACTTTGCGTCTTTGTTTTTGTAAACCAGCATCTGCAATTCCTTGCCTCCACATTTTGCTCCTCCTCAGTTTACTCTGTAGTTCAACTAAAGCCGGGCCTCTGGAATGGACGCGTGGCTGGTTCTACTCAACAGTCAAGGTGTTTAGAGGTAGATTGGAGGGGAACTAGGATAGGAGGGGGATTCATCACATCTGGATATGGCTTATAGCCATTGTCTATCATTTTCTTTGTGTTAAGAACAAGTCCTGTTATTGAATAAACCTGCGGTATTTTTCTTAGTCTTTGCAGCTTCTGTTTCCGTCTTGGTGTTAAAATTTGTTTTTAAAAAGAACTGTAAATTGTTTTAACTTATAGATTTCTTCAAGTTTAATCTTTGGTGATGAAGTACTGACTATTGTATAATGCGTAGTGATTTAAAAAACAATACAATTAACTGTTTTCTAAGCAATATAATCTTCAAGGCTGTGGAGCGCTGCCTTCTGTTGGTGATTGCAAGAGGAGTGGGTCTGAGCGAGCCGGCCAGGATTTGTCGAGTTGTTCTCAGTGGTTGGCGGGCAGGATGGATGCTGTATGTAGAAGTGGAGTTTGTGCAGAGTTTTATGAAATGAAGGATCAGGGGTAGGGCAGCAATTAGATGTAAACGCATTAACGTGTAGGAAAGAGCAAACTAGAACGAAGCCATTAAGGTTGTTCATTGCAAGTGAGTGAGTGGAGTCAGGCTGATGGCCTTTTGTGTGGGTTATAAATTTGAATACCAAAATGGGAGGTTGTGCACACACACACACATAGTGGCAAATGACTGCGCACAGTGCAACCATGTGTTTGTTTGGACGTTGTAAGTGGCAGGGCGGTCAGTATTTGTTCCAAGTTTGGTCATTGGAGTCCAAAGGCACAAACTCGGTTCAAAGGTGACTTGGTGAGATTGGCTTCCTCATGTGTCAAGGTGGGGGTGGTTTGGTGAAGGGAGTCAGGCAGAGGGTATAATTACCTGAAGCCCAGAGACGCAGGGTGCTGGGGAATGACTCGAAAGTTTACTGTCATTGATATTGTTAATTTCTGAGGAATGTTTTAAATTGTTCACCTGGTCCTTCAGTGAGAATAAGGCTTTGGGGCTGTTGAGTGTCTTCCTTGTTTGTGAAGACAGGAGTACGTTTAATCAACTCTGGCTCCAGCAGATGTGGGACTAGGAGTGGATGTGTCTGGTCTATTCCTTCCTCCACATGCACTGTCTGAGACAGGAGCGGCTGGTATGTCTGGTGAAACGTTAGGTATACTTCTGAGAACAAATTAAACTCTTCCTACTTCAGGGAGTTTGGCCGAGACTGGTAAAAGAGGATAAGGGGAATCATGGGAGGTGTATCTGGATTTTGCACACCAAGAGATGTGTTTTAAATGAAGAAGTGATGTGTGTTTTAAATGAAGTAATGTTGGTCTATTGATCAAGGTTTTTGCAGAAGTTATTAATTCTAAAGTTGCTCAGAAAGGGAACTCCACTTTCAACACTTGTTACTCATTATCCCTCATCTAAATGTCTTTTTCAAAGGGATTTACTGCCTCTGTACCAGTTTGTCTGCTACAATTGCCTCTTGTTAGCTTTCGTTTGTAACTGCATCCAGACCTGTACTTAACCTTTTAAACACTATTCAGAATCACTCGAGCATTTAAAATATCTAACATTCTATTGTTGTTTATACTTAATTCAGAGTAGTTCTAGAAGATGACTGGTATATAACATCATTGTTTTAATCTCTGCACTAATGCCCAGATGTAGGTGAAATTGGCATCTGAAAATGGAAGGTATTAATGACATTTATTGAGTTTTGTGGACTTTTAGAAGTAGCTTCATTTAAACTGGGTCTGATCTTCTCCACCTTTCCCTTCAACCTTCTAAACAGAAAAAAAAATACGTTTACATGTGGAACTACATTTGATTAATTTCAGTACAAATATATCACATTTGCACAGAATTGATGTATTGATTTCAGGAAAATGATGGGATTACTCTGGTCCCAACAGTCCCAGAGAGGTTGGTTCAGGTTTACAATTGTGTTGGGAAAATGCTCTTAAAACGTTATGCATCAGATTGTAAAGAATTGTACACCCTCCTCGGTGCAAGGAACTCGGATGTTATGTGCATGTGTACTTGTTGGACAGATCATTTTTAATATGATGTTTGTGCTGCTGTGATTGTATTTTTTTTAGTTTCCTTATCTTTGTGTGGTTTAATGTGAATTGGTCTGTGTCAGGAGTCAAATAGAATTCCCTCGACATCATCTGAAGTGCATTTGCTTTGCTTATAACTACTCCCTAGTGCAGCTTGGAGAAGAATGGGGATTACAGGTTTGATTTTGGGACTGTCTGCAATTAAGGGTCATCTTAATTGGGGCAGCAGTAGGGACTGCACAATTAGTCTTGGCTCCAAATGGGTGGTGACATGTAGGATGAGAGAAACCAGCCTGGGGTCCCATTCAACCTCAGCTGCTGATGGATGTTCATTGACTTTGGATTAGGTTTTGTATGGTTCACATGGCCGTAGACTGCTATCTGCAGAGACGATTCTTGAGTTTGTGAGGAATAAACCCTACAAATAGTAATTTAAAAAGCCTTTAATGTGACCGTTAAATGTTTGAATGGTCATTGATTAAGTGCTCAAGTGGGTGGGAAATTGACGAAAGCAAATTGCTGCTACAATTCCCACAACAGTGATTACACTTCAAAAATATTCAAATATTTTCTTGGCTGTAAATCACTTCAGAACGTTTTGAAAGGGACATAAAGGCACATTATCAACACAAGTGTTTTTTTGTTTGGGGTGCCAGTAGTTAATGAACGTGAATCTGGTTTCAAAGGTGATGTTTGATACGACCCGCAACGGTCTCCTTCCTCATCTCACCATTCCCACCCTAAACAAAATACTCCTGTTACTGACCAGTGTGATTTGTTGGTCGCACCAGGACTGGTACTTTCCAAAACGAACTTATTTACTTGTGAATTGTTTCTTTTTTAAATATTAAATTTTTAAAATTGTGCATGTACTATCTAGATTAAACAGAAATCCTGTATGGAATTATAAATGACAACCTTTGGAGGGGAAAAACCAATAACTTGTTCAATCCACTGATGGTTTGCACTCTGTGCCATGCATGCCTGGGGTTTGTGGAATCAATGTGACCGGCCTCTGATCCTGGAGTGGCCGTGTGTTCGACAGACATTGTGATGGATGTTTAACAACATAGATTCTGTTGCACAAAGAAAGCACTAGTCCGCTCCAGGACCAGCATATGCTGCGTCTCAATCCTTCCCTTTTCTCCATCCCCAGAATGAAAGAACATGTCTGTGCCCGCAGTGAGACTGGATGACTTGCAGCTTTATGGGGGGAGACAGTATTTCTAGCCACAGCCTCCACTTGATGGCTGACGCTGGTCTTTTAGTGGGTGTCTTACATCAAGACCTCCACTGCAGTATGGATTGCCAGAATAATGGGTCCTTTCATGAGAACAATGACCAAGACTGTTGATGCAAGGCTGAAAGGGTCCAATTCTTCCAAAAGGTACCTTTCCCCAACCAGTGACAACAGGAAACTCAGCAGGAATTTACAACCAAATAATTTTTGTAATTAAAGGTGAGAAAAATCCAGAATCCATTTTAGGGGATTTAGCACACAAATATCTCTTCCCTTTCTCCTACCCAGAACTTGCTTTCTCTATCCCCTACTCTTCCCCTTTTGGCTTTTCCCGTACAGCTCAATTATTCCCTTGAGTTGCAACCAGGACCAGCAACTTTGCCTTGAAGTTCATGCTAATCCTTTTTGCTCTTTAATGAAATCCTTCCTAACATCCATTACTGGTTTTGTTTCTGTGTACGGGAGGGGAAGAGGCGTTATAGCCCTGAAGAGATTTCAGCCACTTTCACTTTTAAGATTCAGTGGTGCTCTTCCCACTTCCCATTGAAGAGTTTTAAAGCTTTAAGCATCCGTCCACACTAAAGTCACAGAACATACGTTTGAGGCACTATTCTTCAAAAAAATAATTGTCATTTCTACATTGTAAGATGAGAAGCGAGATTTTTAGGAAAAAGTATGCCGTTACTGAAAACCAAGGAACACGTTAATTTGTGTAGTTTTTAAGAGTCTGTAAATGGGTTTTTTATAGTAACGGGCTGCAGCAGTGAGTGCCTGGGTGGTACGGTACAGTATCTCCGCTGCTGCTATTGTCCTTGCACACATCTAATACTCTTGACATTTTCTTCTCGCTTTTGCTGTTTGGCCGCTGATAAGCACCATCATTGTGGCAAAGACTCTATTCCCATTGTTTGGTCCTTATTGTACAAGTAAAGGTTTGAAATAAAGCTTAAATGTTGATGTTACCAGCGTGTGTGTTTTGTGTTCTATTATTTTTGGAGTGCAGTGGGCCCAGGGGGTGGGTAAACTGCCTCCGAGATGGATTCTTGGAGCAGCTTGTACTGGAGCCTACCAGGGAGAAGGCAATTCTGGATTTAGTGTTGTGTAATGAACCAAACTTAATAAAGGAAACTCAAGGTAAAGGAACCATTAGGAGGTAATGACCATAATATGATACGTTTTAATCTGCAATTTGAGAGGGAGAAGGTAAGATTATAAGTGTCAGCATTGCAGTTGAACAAAGGGGAGTATGGAGATATGAGGTCCCACACAGGAGATTAGTGGTCAAAATTAGAGTACATGGTATGGGGGTAGGGTATTGACATAGATAGAAAATTGGTTGGCAGACAGGAAACAAATAGGAATTAACGGGTCCCTTTCAGAATGGCAGGCAGTGACTAGTGGAGTACCGCAAGGCTCGGTGCTGGGACCTTTAGATGAAGGAATTAAAAGTAAAATTTGCAGATGACACAAAGCTGGGTGGCAGTGTGAAGAGGATGCTATGAGGATGCAGGGTGACTTGGATAGGTTGAGTGGGCAGATGTATCAGATTAGGGAAAGGGGAAGTACGAGACCTGGGTGTCCTTATACATCAGTCACTGAAAGTAAGCGTGCAGGCACAGCAGGCATGTTGGTCTTCATGAGAGGATTTGAGTACAGGGCCCTGGTGAGACCACATCTGGAGTATTGTGTGCAGTTTTGGTCTCCTAATTTGAGGAAGGACATTCTTGCTATTGAGGGAGTGCAGCGTAGGTTCACGAGGTTAATCCCTGGGATGGAGGGACTGTCATAAAGTGTCGACTGGGCTTGTAGTCACTGGAATTTAGACGGATGAGAGGGGATCTGATAGAACCATATAAAATTATTAAAGGATTGGACACGCTAGATGCAAGAAACATGTTCCGATGTTGGGGGAGTCCAGAACCAGGGGCCACAGTTTAAGAGTAAGGGGTAGGCTATTTAGAACGGAGATGAGGAACTCACCCAGAGAGTTGTGATTTGTGGAATTCTCTGCCTCAGAAGGCAGTGGAGGGCTACTTCTGCACCTATTCTCTATGTATCTATGAGAAGGCAGTGATTCTGTTGAGTATCTGCCCTCTGGGAACTTTCCAGCGATTACCTCCCTTGTCGCTCAGAAGTGAAAGTAGCAAGATGAGGCAGCAGCCAAGAGAAAAATAGTTAACATTACAGGCAAGTTATTTTCATCTGAACTGATTGCCTCTTTTCATATTAATACTCGGTCTTCAATAACAGTGATTGTGTCTCTGTAGATGCTGCATTTCTTGTTTCATATTTTGCAGTGTGCATGAATCAACAGCCTCAGGAATCCAAATGCTGTGTGTACAGGTCTTGAATGTATTCAAGAGAGAGTCAGATTTAGGCCTTAGGGCTAACGGAAGCAAGGGATAAGGGGAGAAAGCAGGAACGGGGTACTGATTTTGGATGATCAGTGAATGGCGGTGCTGGCTCGAAGGACCGAATGGTTGACTCCTGCACCTATTTTCTATGTTTCTCTCCGTGACTGCATAGGTTTCCTCCCACATGTACGGAGTTTGTACCTTCTCCCCGTGGGTTTTCTCCGAGATCTTCGGTTTCCTCCCACACTCCAAAGATGTACAGGTTTGTAGGTTAATTGGCTTGGTAAATGTAAAAATTGTCCCTAGTGGGTGCAGTGTTAGTGTGCGGGGATCGTCGGACCCCATGGGCCGAAGGGCCTGTTTCCACGCTGTATTTCTAAACTAAACGTGCTGGAGGTTTGCCTACTGCAAAATGTACAGAATCAATAGAGGAATTGTTAGGGATCTGTGCAAAGTTGCTGCCAGGATTACAGGGATTTCTACTGTGGACACAATCAGCCAAAATGGCCTCCAAAGAAGAACAGTGGTCGGCTTTTGTGTGAATGTTTGTACCAAGCCTTGATGTGGGTTATCTGCACAGGGAGGAGAGAGTTCCTTATCCCCACTAGTGTTGAGATGAAACATCCTTGTTTCCACCCCTGCTCTCTTGACCACTACATACATTCCTCACCCTGTCATTCGCATACATGCCTACAGACTGTCTTAACTTAAATTCTAGAATTCCCTCTTTTTAACCTCTGGCTGTCTCCAAAATATACTTTTGTCTAAGCTGTTGGTAACCAGTCCTGATACCATTTTTTCTTAACTTGGGTATTCATTTGTTTGCAATTAGGTCATAGTCATAGTGTGGAAACAGGCCCTTCGGCCCAACTTGCCCACACCAGACAACATGTTCCATCTACACAAGTCCCATTTGCCCATCTTTGGCCCATATCCTCTAAATCTATCCTATCCATATACCTATCTAATTGCTTCTTAAACATTGTAATAGTGCATGCCTCAACTACCTCCTCCGGCAGCTCGTTTCATACATCCAACACCCTTTGTGTGAAAACCTTACCATCTTTCCCCCTTCACCTTAAACCTATGGCCTAAATATCTTGGGAAATTTTACTGGTATGTGGTACTGTTAATGTTGTACGGATTTTTTTGTGTATTGATTTTGTCCTTTTTTTTCCCAGTTTGGTTCTCCCCGTTTCAGTTCCTGACCTGGAAGGGTGAAATGGAACTAATGAATTTAAGGAAATATTTAAAATGTACAGAAATAAAAAGTCTGGATCCATTCCTCACCCTGGTGCCCAAGTAGAAAGGTCATCCTGGTTTATGAAGCTGATCGCAGTTTGATCACGGATAGATGCATGTTTAAAATGGGAGCGAGACAGAAAGATGGAAAGTGCAAGTGTAGCTGATATTTTCACACATATTAATGTACAACAGGGCAGTTATGGAAATCTCAAGACAGTTCATGTACTTTTGTGAAAAGAAAATCACACAACCTTTTATTGGAGTTACTTTAGAAAAAGTAATGTGCTGTGCACAACAGAACTAATGGATGCACAAAGGGTCCTTTATCACCTATACCAAGATACAGTAAAATTCTTTATTTTGCATACAGATCAGCGAGATTGCCACACAAAACACATAGAAACAGCCCAGTGAGTCTATATGCAAGAACTGCCAGGTTTTGGGGGCATTTCACAGACCCACTGCAGCTGGCCACAAAGGCCCCTTGCATCTGTCCATCGCCTCCGGTTGGTCTCGCGAATCATCTTCCTTCTCCTCATCCGCCCATCCTCAACCTTCACCTGCCGGAGGGGGGGCCTCCCGCAGATGACCTCGAGGGCACAGAAGACCCCTGGTTCATTCTGACCGGCCCCTTTACCCAGCGTCCGTCGCTGACTCCCTCCACCTCCTCTCCGGTTCCCGGTCTTGGCGAGCAGTGGCCGGGCTTCCCTCTCAGCAGGTGACCCATGCCTGCGGCCGTGGCCGTGGCTCACCGGCACCTTATGTCATGCGCAGAATTTCCCTTTTTGTGCTATTTCAAAGGTTATTGTTGAAAATTGTTCATAATAAGTAACATACGGCTCTGGGCAGAATATGGAAAAGGGGATCTTTTTCATCTCTATTTGGTGTAATGTGCCCTAGGGAGTGGGGCTGGTTCCTTAGCTTTCTAAATCATATAGCTTCACTGCGTATGTATTCATTTCTACAGTAGTTAGAACATGGATAGAGTGGATGTGGAGAGGATGTTTCCACTATTGGGAGAGTCGAGGACCAAACGTCAGAGCCTCAGAATTAAAGGACGTTCCTTTAGGAAGGAGATGAGGAATTTATTTAGTCAGGTGGTGAATCTGTCGAATTCATTGCTACAGAAGTCAATGGATATTTGGACGGCAGATAGATAGATTCTTGATTAGTACGGATGTCAGGGGTTAAGGGGGAAAGATAGATCAGCCATGTTTGAATGGCGGAGTAGACTTGATGGGCCGACTCTGTGTTGCCATCTACATCCATTTAAGACTAACATTGATGTTGGTTCACTATTGAGCATTGTGTAAAATCTATGCCGTCTTACACACACTTGGAGATCTTAATTACTTAATTACTCAGTCAACTGTCAGTAAGGGAATGCCAAAACTAAATTAACCACAAAAGCTCAGGATATTGAGGCATTGGTCAAAAACAAGAAGGAGGAGTTTCAGGAACAAAGGAGTAAACTGAAAAAGACGATCAGAAGGGCAAAAAGGGGCCAGGAGATAACTCTGGTGGGTAGCATTTAGGACAATCCCAAAATATTTTATAAATACATAAGGGGGAAAAGGGTAACTAGAGAGAGAGTGGGACCTCTCAGGAATCAAAGCGGTCAACTCTGTGTGGAGCTACAGGAGATGGGCAAGGTCCTCAATGAGTATTTCTCCTCTGTATTTACCGAGGAGAAAGACAGTAGGACGGAGGAACTTGGGGCAGTCAATGGAAGTGTCTTGAGAGCAGTCAGTGTTACTGTCGATGAAGTACTGAAGGTACCATCGTGTATGAAGGTAGACAAATCTCCAGGGCCTGATCAGATATATCCGAGGACGTTGCAGGAAACTAGAGAGAAAATTGTGGGAACCTTGGTTGAAATGAGTCGTCCTTAAATACAGGAGGTGCCGGAAGACTGGAGGGTGGCAGCCTCTTTTCAAGAAGGGCTGCAGGGAAAATGCTGGGAACTATAGGCCGGTGAGCTTAACATCTGTAGTTGGAAAGTTACTATCGAGTATTCTGATGGATAGATTTAACAGGCATTTGGATGGGCAAGGACTGATTAGGGATAGTCAGCATGGTTTTGTACGTGGGAGGTCGTGTCTCACAAATCTGATGTTTTTGAAGACGTGACCCAAAAGGTCGATGAGGGCAGAACTGTAGATGTTGTGTACATGAATTTCAGTAAGGCGTTCGACAAGGTTCTGCATGGTAGGCTGCTCTGGAAGGTTAGATCGCGTGAAATCCAAGGAAAGATAGCTGAATGGACAGCAAATTAGCTCCATGGAAGGAAGCAGAGGGTGATGGTGGAAGGTTGCTTCTCGGACTGGAAGCCTGTGAGTGGTGGTGTGCCTCAGGGTTTGGTGCTGGGCCCGTTACTGTTTGTCATCTACATCAATGATTTGGATGAGAACAGACAGAGCAAGTTTGCTGATGATACAAAAGCGAGTGGTTTTGCAGATAGTGAAGATGGTTGTGAAAGATTGCAGCAGGATCTGGATCATTTGGCCATGTGGGCGAAGGAATGGTTGATGGAATTTATTACAGAGAAGTGTGAGGTGTTGCATTTTGGGTGGTCTAACAAGGGCAGGACCTACACAGTAAATGGTAGACCTCTGGGGAGTGTTGTAGAGCAGAGGGATCTAGGAGTACAGGTGCATGGTTCCTTGAAGGTTAAGTCGCAGGTGGATAAGGTGGTCAAAAAGGCTTTTGGCCTTCATAAGTCAGAGTAATTGAGTATAGAAGTTGGGAGGTTATGTTGCAGGTTGTATAAGATGTTGGTGAGACCGCATTTACAATATCGTGTCCAGTTCTGGATAGGAAAGATATTGTCAAGCTTGAAAGGGTTCAGAAAAGATTTGTGCGGATGTTGCCAGGACTAGAGGGTGTGAGCTACAGGGAGAGGTTGAGTAGGCTGGGTCTCTATTCCACGGAGTGAAGAAGGATGATCTTATAGAGGTGTACAAAATCATGAGAGGAATAGATCGGGTAGATGCAGAGTCTTTTACCCAGAGTTGGGGAATCGAGGACCAGAGGACATAGGTTCAAGGTGAAGGGGAAAAGATTTAATAGTAATCCTAGGGGTAACTTTTCACACATTGGGTGGTGGGTGTATGGAACAAGCTGCCAGAGGAGGTAATTGAGGCTGGGACTATCTCATCATTTAAGAAACAGTTGGACAGGTACATGGATAGGACAGGTTTGGAGGGATATGGACCAAGCTCAGGCAAGTGGGACTAGTGTAGCTGGGACACTGTGGGCAAGTTTCCACACTGTATCACTCTATGACACACTAACCAGGTTTAGTCAGAGGCAAGAGTCTTCCTTTGATCCACATTGTATGGCACAATTTGTAGTTTCAAGGTAAAATTAACAAACACAGACAGGTTGACAATAATGTTTTAAATACATTTTAAATTATGGAAATCAGACAATACTGCCTGTACAAAACCATTCCCCCAAATTTTCAGGGGGTCTTAAGATTTATTCTGATTGCAATTTTACGCACAAATTGTTATACACATCAGTTATAAATTATAAATTCATACACGGTTCAGTCCATTATTTTCAAGTAACATTGCAAGGTGAGCACACTTCAAAGAATTAAATACAGCAGTTATATCTTTTTTTTGTACAATGCACCAGGCAATTATGATACAGAATAAGATACAAGCTCACCTGCCTGCCCACCTGCCACAGTGCCAGTGAGTCATTCATTCTACCGGCCAGCAGTTCAAGAGTTCCACGAGTAGTGAGAGCACTTGGTCGTGCTCTGTACGCAAGGCACTGGGAAGTTCTGGCAGCTCGTGCCGCAGGGAGGTTTCCACCATCTTGTGCATGGCTGTGCGGAAGCTGTACAGGAGGTGAGCAGTCTTGCTGTCCAGCTCCACCTGCAGGAGACTGCAGTCAGCCAAGGTGAGCAGCACACTGTCACCATCCTCTGAAAAAGGACAAAGGATAAACTTGGGTTTAGGTTCATTATTGCCACCGAGCTTCTGGAAGCCTGATAACAGAGGGGAAGAAGCTGTTCCTGAGTCTGGTGGTGCGCGCTTTCAAACCTCTGATAAACATCAAAGACGTACAGAATCTGGGGCCTTTATAACATATAACATATAACAACTACAGCATGGAAACAGGCCTGTCCGGCCCTACCAGTCCACGCCGACCATTCTCTCTGACCTAGTCTCATCTACCTGCACTTAGACCATAACCCTCCAATCCCCTCCTATCCATATACCTATCCAATTTACTCTTAAATAATAAAATCGAGCCAGCCTCCACCACTTCCACCGGAAGCCCATTCCATACAGCCACAACCCTCTGAGTAAAGAAGTTCCCCCTCATGTTACCCCTAAACCTTTGTCCCTCAATTCTGAAGCTATGTCCCCTTGTTGGAATCTTCCCCACTCTCAAAGGGAAAAGCCTACCCACGTCAACTCTGTCCGTCCCTCTCAAAATTTTAAAAACCTCTATCAAGTCCCCCCTCAACCTTCTACGCTCCAAAGAATAAAGACCCAACCTGTTCAACCTCTCTCTGTAGCCTAAGTGCTGAAACCCAGGCAACATTCTAGTAAATCTCCTCTGTACCCTCTCCATTTTGTCGACATCCTTCCTATAATTTGGCGACCAGAACTGCACACCATACTCCAGATTTGGCCTCACCAATGCCCTGTACAATTTCAACATTACATCCCAACTTCTATACTCGATGCTCTGATTTATAAAGGCAAGCATACCAAACGCAGCACCTCACACTTATCAGCATTAAACTCCATCTGCCATCTTTCAGCCCACCCTTCCAGAAGGCCCAAGTCTCTCTGTAGACTTTGAAAATCTACCTCACTATCAACTACTCCACCTATCTTAGTATCATCTGCATATTTACTAATCCAATTTGCCACACCATCATCCAGATCATTAATGTAAATGACAAACAACAGTGGACCCAACACAGATCCTTGGGGCACTCCACTAGACACTGGCCTCCAACCTGACATACAATTGTCAACCGTTACCTTCTGGTATCTCCCATTCAGCCATTGTTGAATCCATCTTGCAACCTCACTATTAATACCCAACGATTTAACCTTCTTAATCAACCTTCCATGTGGAACCTTATCACAGAGACATCCTTGCCTAGGCGTAAGAGAGCGGGCTGGTTTTGCCAATATCCTCCCAAAATATGTGTTTAGCAACTTTACAACTAAATTTGGTCACTCTATCAAACCAAGATACCAAGATGTAACTCTAGTATTCCTGAGGCCAATTGGCCCACCTTAATCTAATCTAATTAAAATGTTACTAAGTGCTGGAGGGACAGCAATTCAGGCAGCTCCTGTGGGTCAAAAGGGTTAATCAATGTTTCCATTTGAAACCCTGCATCTTGATGAAGGCGGGTAAATGGGGCATCTTGGTCAGCATAGCTGAGTTAGGCCAAACGACCTGTGTTCATGCTCTGTGCCTCTAAACAGCTCAGACTGCCTTAACGGATTTCAAAACCTGGAGGCAACTTTTTCACATCTGATCACTTATTAAGCTCCAAAGACACTTACATTTATGTATTTCTCCAGGCTACTTAACATGGGAGCCGAGGCAAGCGTGCCATATGTCTGTTTCACATTCCTATCTATTAATGCTGCCACTTTCAAGGAACTATGTACTTGCATCTCTTTGTGTCTGTTCCACAACACCCTGCAGGGCCCTCACTGTATATGTCCTGCCTGCGTTGAACTTCACAAAATGCATCAGTTGTCACTTGTCAGAGTTAAATTCCATTTGCCATTCCCTTCCCACTTTCCTTTGTAACCTTAGACAACCTTTTTCACTATGCACTCTCTCAGCAATCCGGGTGTCATCTGCAACCATACTAATCGTTCCACCAACATCCTCATCCAAATAAATATATATGAGTGGACATGACAGTGATCCAATGCACCATAACACTGGTCACAGATCTTCAATCTAAATACTCCCCACCCCCCTTCAAATTACCACCTTCTGACTCCTTCCCGTTAAGCCAATTTTGTATCCAATTGGCCTGTTCACCCGAGACCCCAAGTGAAATAACCTGCTAGACTAGTTGACCAAGCAGAACCTGTCATAAACCTTGCTGAAGTTCATGTAGACACAGGTACTTACCTGCCCAAGTTAATCCTCTAGATTACCTCTTCAAAAACATTCAAATCAAACTTGATGAGATGATCTCATGCCGACTATCAGTCCTTGTCTTTCCAAATGAAAAAAAACCCTCAGTATCCCTTCCAATAACAGTCTTCAGTCCAATGCCAACACACTTCCCCCGTGCCACGAGGTTCCATCTTGTTGATGTGGCTCCTTACTGAGAGCCTTGTGGAAATCTATCAACCTGCCTCTATCAACCCTGCTTGTTATATCCTTCAAACACTCTTAGCAAATTTGTCAAACGAGATTTCCCTTTCATAAAACCACGTTGGTTTGGTTTGATTACGTTAAACTTCCCTGAATGTCCAGATGTTTCTTCTTTGACTATAGACTCCAGCACATTCCTTACAACAGATGTTATGGAGAATGGTCTACAGGCTCCAAAGATAGACACAAAGTGCTGGAGTAATCAGCAGGTCAGGCAGCATCCATGGAGAACATGGATAGGTGATGCTTCGGGTCGGGACCCTTCTTCAGACTATAGGTCTATGGGCTCCTGTTGTTTGTCAGATAGATTTAGCTCTTGGGGCTAAAGGAATCAGGGGGGGAAAAGCAGGAACGGGGTACTGATTTTAGATGATCAGCAATGATCATATTGAACGGCAGTGCTGGCTAGAAGGACTAGAAGGGCCGAAAGGCCTACTCCTGCACCTCGTTTCTATGTTTCCCCACCTCTTGAGCAAGGAAGTCACATTTGTAGTCTTCAACTCTGCAGCCAAAGTGCAGGCCATACTTTGGTTGACAGCCATGCAGGGTCTCAGCTAATCATCAGCTTCACCAGCCAGCAAGGGGCTTGAGTGGGATGTCCATTCCCAGGGACCAGCAAAATCTGATGTTACTCTGTACAACAGGCCTTCCACAACACTCACCCTTGACATGAATATCACAGTCTGGGAGCAGCAGCAGAGCCAGCGGGTGGACCATGGAGGAGTCACGGACAAAGACATTCCCATTGGATTTCACAGCTGTGAAGTAAGTCATCCAGCGGCTCTTGAACGTTTCCTCGTTCCTGCAAGTACATAGCAAACGGCATGAGGGGAATATAGTCTCAACTATCCCTGGCCGTGGAAAGGGGATCGAGAAAAATACTTCCCCATTTTGAATTTTAGTTTAGTTTAGTGTAGAGATACAGCGCCGAAATAGGCCTTTCGGCCCACCGTGTCCGCACTGACCAGCAATCCCCGCACACTAACACTATCCTACACACAAGGGACAATTTACAATCTTTACCGAGGCCAATCAACAGACAAACCTGTACGTCTTTGGAGTGTGGGAGGAAAACGGAGCACCCGGAGAAAACTCACAAAGTCACAGGGAGAACGTACAAACTCTATACAGACAGCACCTGTAGTCAGGATGAGAATAGACAATAGGTGCAGGAGTAGGCCATTCAGCCATTCGAGCCAGCACCGCCATTCAATGCGATCATGGCTGATCACTCTCAATCAGTACCCCGTTCCTCCCTTCTCCCCATACCCCCTCACTCCGCTATCCTTAAGAGCTATATCCAGCTCTCTCTTGAAAGCATCCAACGAACTGGCCTCCACTGCCTTCTGAGGCAGAGAATTCCACACCTTCACCACTCTCTGCCTGATAAAGTTCTTCCTCATCTCCGTTCTAAATGGCCTACCCCTTATTCTTAAACTGTGGCCCCTTGTTCTGGACTCCCCCAACATTGGGAACATGTTTCCTGCCTCTAATGTGTCCAATCCCCTAATTATCTTATATGTTTCAATAAGATCCCCCCTCATCCTTCTAAATTCCAGTGTATACAAGCCCAATCGCTCCAGCCTTTCAACATATGACAGTCCCGCCATTCCGGGAATTAACCTAGTGAACCTACGCTGCACGCCCTCCATAGCAAGAATATCCTTCCTCAAATTTGGAGACCAAAACTGCACACAGTACTCCAGGTGCGGTCTCACCAGGGCCCGGTACAACTGTAGAAGGACCTCTTTGCTCCTATACTCAACTCCTCTTGTTACGAAGGCCAACATTCCATTGGCTTTCTTCACTGCCTGCTGTACCTGCATGCTTCCTTTCATTGACTGATGCACTAGGACACCCAGATCTCGTTGAACTCCCCCTCCTCCTAACTTGACACCATTCAGATAATAATCTGCCTTTCTATTCTTACTTCCAAAGTGAATAACCTCACACTTATCTACATTAAACTGCATCTGCCATGTATCCGCCCACTCACACAACCTGTCCAAGTCACCCTGCAGCCTTATTGCATCTTCCTCACAATTCACACTACCCCCCAGCTTAGTATCATCTGCAAATTTGCTAATGGTACTTTTAATCCCTTCGTCTAAGTCATTAATGTATATCGTAAATAGCTGGGGTCCCAGCACCGAACCTTGCGGTACCCCACTGGTCACGGCCTGCCATTCCGAAAGGGACCCATTTATCCCCACTCTTTGCTTTCTGTCTGTCAACCAATTTTCTATCCATGTCAGTACCCTACCCCCAATACCATGTGCCCTAATTTTGCCCACTAATCTCCTATGTGGGACCTTGTCGAAGGCTTTCTGAAAGTCGAGGTACACCACATCCACTGACTCTCCCCTGTCAATTTTCCTAGTTACATCCTCAAAAAATTCCAGTAGATTTGTCAAGCATGATTTCCCCTTCGTAAATCCATGCTGACTCGGAATGATCCCGTTACTGCTATCCAAATGCTCAGCAATTTCGTCTTTTATAATTGACTCCAGCATCTTCCCCACCACTGATGTCAGACAAACTGCTCTATAATTACCCGTTTTCTCTCTCCCTCCTTTCTTAAAAAGTGGGATAACATTTGCTATCCTCCAATCCACAGGAACTGATCCTGAATCTATAGAACATTGAAAAATGATCTCCAATGCTTCCACTATTTCTAGAGCCACCTCCTTAAGTACCCTGGGATGCAGACCATCAGGCCCTGGGGATTTATCAGCCTTCAGTCCCATCAGTCTACCCAAAACCATTTCCTGCCTAATGTGGATTTCCTTCAGTTCCTCCATCACCCTAGGTTCTCCGGCCCCTAGAACATTGGGGAGATTGTGTGTATCTTCCTCAGTGAAGACAGTTCCAAAGTAACGATGGAACCCTGGTCTCTGGCGCTGTGAGGCAGCAGCTCTACCGCTGCGCCACCGTGACACTTGCACATTGAATATGACATTGAGTCTTTAATATTCTCAGGAAATGGAGCCTAGTTTAATGCCTTATCCAAACAAAGCAAATTTGCAAAAATGGTGCTTTCCGAGCACTCATTCATTGTCCAAAACAAAAAGGGCAGCACGGTGGCACAGCGGTAGAGTTGCTGCCTTACAGTGCCACCTCACAGCGGCACAGTGGCAGAGATGCTGCCTTACAGTGCCACCTTACAGTGATTAAAATTACCATTAGCAAATTTGCATATGATACAAAGCTGGGTGGTAGTGTGAACTGTGAGGAAGATGCTATGAGGTTGCAGGGTGACTTGGACAGGTTGTGTGAGTGGGCGGATGCATGGCAGATGCAGTTTAATGTGGATAAGTGTGAGGTTTTCCACTTTGGTGGTAAGAATAGGAAGGCAGATTATTATCTGAATGGTGTCAAGTTAGAAAAAGGGGGCGTACAACGAGATCTGGGTGTCCTAGTGCATCAGTCACTAAAAGGAAGCATGCAGGTACAGCAGGCAGTGAAGAAAGCCAATGGAATGTTGGCCTTCATAACAAGAGGAGTTGAGTATAGGAGCAAAGAGGTCCTTCTGCAGTTGTACAGGGCCCTAGTGAGACCGCACCTGGAGTACTGTGTGCAGTTTTGGTCTCCAAATTTGAGGAAGGATATTCTTGTTATTGAGGGCGTGCAGCGTAGGTTTACTAGGTTAATTCCCGGAATGGCGGGACTGTCATATGTTGAAAGACTGGAGCGACTAGGGTTGTATTCACTGGAATTTAGAAGGACGAGAGGGGATCTTATCAAAACGTATAAGATTATTAAGGGGTTGGACACGTTAGAGGCAGGAAACATGTTCCCAATGTTGGGGGAGTCCAGAACCAAGGGCCATAGTATAAGAATAAGGGGTAGGCCATTCAGAACGGAGATGAGGAAAAACTTTTTCAGTCAGAGAGTTGTGAATCTGTGGAATTCTCTGCCTCAGAAGGCAGTGGAGGCCAATTCTCTGAATGCATTCAAGAGAGAGCTAGATAGAGCTCTTAAGGATAGCGGAGTCAGGGGGTATGGGGAGAAGGCAGGAACAGGGTACTGATTGAGAATGATCAGCCATGATCACATTGAATGGCGGTGCTGGCTCGAAGGGCCGAATGGCCTGCACCTATTGTCTATTGGCACGGTGGCACAGCAGTAGAGTTGCTGCCTTAGTGCTTGCAGCACTGGTGACCCGGATTCCATCCCAACTATGGGTGCTGTCTGTACAGAGTTTGTACGTTCTCCCCCTGGGTTTTCACTGAGATCTTCGGTTTCCTCCCACACACCAAAGACATGTATGTTAATTGGCTTGGTGCATGGGTAAAAATTGTCCCTAGCATGTGTAGGGTAGTGTTAATGTGCAGGGATCGACGGTCGGTGCGGACTCGGTGGGCCGAAGGACCTGTTTCCGCGCTGTAACTCTAAACTAAACGGACACCATTGCCAATTCCTTTGGTCGGCAAAGTTGAGTTTGCAAAAATTTGTTGGAAATTAATTTTTCCCATAGTTAGCATTAGTTGAGATTCGAGTGTTCAATTGTTAAATGTACCGACATTGGAACAAAGAAATTCTTACTTGCAGCAACCTGAATGAATCCACAAGAGATAGAGAAAGAAGGAACTGCAGATGCTGGTGTAGAAAAATAAGACAAAGTGCTGGAGTAACTCAGTGGGTCAGGCAGCATTTGGAGAACATGCATAGGTGAATTGTTGGTCAGGACCTTTCTTTAGACTCGGTCCTACCCATGTTCTCCACAGATGCTGCCTGACACACTGAGTTATTCCAGCATTTTGCATCTGTTTAAAAATTCCACCAGAGATCTTTGTTCTTTTCTGCATATCGCTCTCACCATGCATTTCTACAGTGATCATGCTATAAATTACCTGTTGACAGTAGACCTGTGCAGTAGTACCTGGCCACTCTTGGTACGGCACACCACACTGTTGGGTTTGAACTTTCCCTCCTTGGTGACTTTCCCATGCCTCAGCTGCAAAGCAAACCAGAGAACAAGGGTCAGTGAACAATGTGGATCAGGGGTCACAAATACAAGCAGTGTGGGGAAATCTGCAAGCCGAGGACACAGGTTTAAGGTGAACAGGAGGAGGATTTATAGAAACCAGAGGGGCAACGTTTTACACAAAGGATGATGGGTATATGGAACGAGGTAGTTGATACAAGTATTATCACAATGTTTAAAAGACACAAGTACAGGTACATGGATAGGACAGGTTTAGAGGGACACGGGCCAAACGCAGGCAGGTGGGACTAGTGTAGATGGGGCATGTTGGTCGGTGTGGGCAAGTTGGGCCGAAGGGCCTGTTACCACACTGTAAGACTCCATGAGAAAATGCTTGAAATACTCAGCAGGTCGGGCTGCATCTATGGGAAGGTTTTCAGAAAGCAGACTTTAAGGTTGAAGACCCACGGACGCCGGCCGGCCGGCCGCCTGATCTGCTGAGGATCTCCAGCATCTGCAGTTCTTTCGGTTTTTATCGGAATGCAAACCATTGGAAGAGGAATAAAAACAGAAAATGGTGAAAAAACTCAGCGGGTCAGGCAGCAGCAGTGGAAAAGGAAACAGAATGAACAATCTTTGAGTGTGTTTCTCTTTCCGCAAACATTAACGACCAGCTCAGGGTTTCCAGCATCTGCAGTGTTTTGATTTTCATTCACCACTGAAATACGTTGCTCTGTCAGCAGAAGGGGTTGTTCTGTCTGACCTGAATCACTTCTCATTTTACTGTCTTCTCTACATCCCATGGGAAGCTCCCCCATCAAACATTTATCAACCTCCTCCTGAAAATTTCAAATGACTGAGCACCCATGTCTTTGGGCATAAATTCACATTGCTTCCGCATGTCCAAATTCCTTATTTTGCTTTCAAATGACGTTTCTCTAATTTTAACATCGTTCAACTGCATTCTCAGCTCCCACACCAGAGGGGACAGCTAAAGTACAGAATATGTTAATCGTTTAGTTTCGAGATACAGCATGGAAACAGGCCCTTCGCCCCATCGAGTCCACGCCAACCATCGATCACCCGTTCACACACTGGTTCTATGTTATCCCACTTTCTCATCCACTCCCTACACACCAGGGCAATTTACAGAACCAAGTTACCCTACAAACACACACATCTTTGGGATATGGGAGGAAACCCACAAGGTCACAGACAGGATCAAACCCAGGTCTCTGGTGCTGTGCTGCTGCAAATCTACCAGCTGCACCAATGTGCAAGTACCTCAGCTGAGTCACTTTTCTAAGCTCACGGAATACCTTCCATGTTTGTACAACCAGATCCAGCAGTTAACCCTGGTATTATCATGGTACATCTGTGTTGTTTTTACACGATACAATCCTAATTCAACCAGATATGGCCTCAAGCCAGGCTTCCCAACAAAGCCTTAATCTGAGCTCACTCCATTATTAGAAAGGGAACGAGCTGCTAGAGGACGTAGCTGAGGCTGGTAGAATAACAACATTAACACATACTAACACGTGCATGGATTTAAGGAAAGGTTTAGAGGGATATGGGCCAAACGCAGATAAATGGGGATACAAGGAACTGCAGTTGCTGGTTTATATATTTTTTAAAGAGACAAAGTACCGGAGTAACTCAACGGGTCAGGCAGCATCCCTGGAGAACATGGGTGATGTTTCGGGCCGAGACTCTTCTTTGGAAAAGTCACCTATCCATGTTCTCCAGAGATACTGCCTAACCCACTGGGTTTTTCCAGCACTCAAGTGTATATACACATGATAAGGGAATAACATTTAGTGCAACGTAAAGCCAGCAAAGTCCAATCAAGGACTAGCTTAGACGGGACATCTTGGCCAAAGGGCCTGTTCCTGTGCTGTCGTGACATTTAATTAAGGGAATCGATTACATAAACGGAAGAGGGGGGAGTTGGACCCATGGAGATCTCACCTGGATAAGGTTAGGGTACAGGCCAGCCAAGAGTACCCCTTTAATCAGCTCCTCCTCCCCTCTGTACTGGTTACACAAGGAGGAAGAACGGCCACAGTCAGAAGGATTCGACACCAGGAAAGCATTGTAAACGTTCTCAGAGAATTGTAGAATCAATCCTGACCAAAAGGGTGCAAATTGTCAGTTAATTAGAATGAGAGAAAAATAATTGGATTGTATATAACGCACAGAATTAAACTTTGTTCAATAACCCACAATAAGAGCAACTTAAAAAACAATGAGAATAAATAATAATGATTACAAATAACACAAATATAGGAGAATTAGCCATCGGGACCCATGCAGTCTCTTTAATCCTGCTTCTTCAAGGAGGAGTTGGCTGCGCCTAACGGCTGCGGCTCTCTGGCAGTCTGTTGTCTTTTTTTTTGTTTGTGTCGGTGTTGGGATGGTTTTTGTTTCTGTTTTTGGCTGTGTATGTGTGGTGGGGTGGGGGTGTGGGGTGGGGCGGGGGGAAACCTTTCTTTTATTAGGTCTCTTCCCCGGGGCGCAGCTCGCCCGCGGGGCCTTCCATCGCCCGGCGCGGCTCGGCTGCAGGACTTAACATCGCCGGTGCGGCTCGGCCGCGGGACGTTTCAGTGCCCGGTGCGGCTCGGCCGCTGGACTTAACATCGCCAGGTGCGGCCGCGGGACGTTTCAGTGCCCGGCGCGGCTTGGCCGCTGGACTTAACATCGCCAGCGCGGCTCGGCCGCGGGACGTTTCAGTGACCGGTGCGGCTCGGCCGCTGGACTTAACATCGCCCGGTGCGGCCGCGGGACGTTTCGGTGCCCGGGGCGGCTCGGCCGCGGGGCCTTCCATCCCCTTGCGGGGGCTGTGCGTGTCGTTTGCCTCGGTAGGGGTCGAGCTGCCTGTCCGTGGGTGCGGGGGGAAGAGAGGGGAAGTTTTGTTGCCTCCATCACAGTGAGGGGGTGTTTGGAGTCACTGTGATGGATGTTTGTGTTGGGGTCGGGTGTCCTGTGTTCTTTTCTTTTTTGCTGTGTCTTGTGACTGCTGAAATTTTGTTCGGTATTTATACCGAATGACAATAAAGTGTTGTTATGTTATGTTATTCTTTAATACTCTTTGTGCACTATTTAATACCCTTTGTGCGGCACAGTGGCGCAGCGTAGAGCTACTGCCTCACAGCACCAGAAACCCGGGTTAGATACTGACCAGGGTGCTTGTCTGTACGGAGTTTGTACGTTATCCCCGTGACCTATGGATAAGACAGGTTTGGAGGGACATGGACCAAACGCGGGCAGATGGGACTAGTGTAGCTGGGATATGTTGGCCAGTGTGTGCAAGTTGGGCCGAAGGGCCTGTTTCCATACTGTATCACTCTGCAAGGGTTTTCTCCGAGATCTTCGGTTTCCTCCCACACTCCAAATATGTACAGGTTTATAAGTTAATTGTAAAATGATTCCTAGTGTGTGTGGTGTCAGCGTGCAAGGGTCGCTGGTTGCCGCGGACTCTGTGGGCTGAAGGGCCTATTTCCCTTTTATTCTACACTAACACAACTTATCTTTAACTCGGGATTGACTCAAATGTCACTGTTTTGGCTTCCCCATTTACTCTACTCAATTTCCGTCATTATTTCTCTTGGCTACCATCATAGGAAGCTTATCCCTGGTGAAACACAGTGAATCGCAGTGCTCCGAGCGGTCTGCTTAGCACGTACAGCTCAGTTTACAACATTTGGAAAACTCTGGAAATTGAAACTGATGTACTAGTTCTCTTGTTCTATGACTAGTTTCACTGTCCTCCTGATTACATTTTACTGATTGCATGCCTCCTTGTCACCTTCCTCTCAGCTAACAATGAACCATTCTACATTTTCCTTGAGCATCGTCCCCTTTGATCTGTTTTCACACCTTACCCTTACATATCTCTATGTCTCTGCAGTTGTACAGAGCCCTTGGTGAGACTATACCTGGAGTATTGTGTGCAGTTTTGGTCTCCTAATTTGAGGAAGGGCATTCTTGCTATTGAGGGAGTGCAGCTTAGGTTCACCAGGTTAATTCCCGTGATGGCGGGATTGACATATGATGAAAGAATGGGTCGACTGGGTTTGTCACTGGAATTTAGAAGGATGAGAGGGGATCTTATAAAAACATATAAAATTCTTAAGGGATTGGACAGGCCAGATGCAGGAAAAATGTTCCCGATGTTGGGGGAGTCCAGAACCAGGGATCACAGTTTAAAAACAAGGGGTAGGCCATTTAGGACTGAGATGAGGAAAAGTTTTTCACCCAGAGAGTTGTGAATCTGTGGAATTCTCTGCCACAGAAGGCAGCGGAGGCCAATTCACTGGATGTTTTCAAGAGAGTTAGATTTATCTCTTAGGGCAAACGGAATCAAGGGATGTGGGGAAAAGGCAGGAGCGGGGTACTGATTTTAGATGATCAGCCATGATCATATTGAATGCTGGCTCGAATGGCCAACTCCTGCACCTATTTTTCCATGTTTCTATGTCTCCATCTCTCCTGACTCTTGGTCTGAAGGGTCTTGACCCAAAACGTCACCCATTCCTTCTCTCCAAAGATGCTGCCTGTCCCGCTGAGACACTCCAGCATCTGTGTCTATCTTCAGTGTAAACCAACATCTGCAGTTCCTTCCTACACATTTGATAGCTTAGATTTGAGGCCATTTGTTAAGGAAATGGAGGGATGTGTATCATGAACAGATGGAGGGGATTAGTTGAACTTGGCATCATGTTCGGCAGGGACATGTGGGCCGAGGGCTGTTCTTGTGCTGTACTCTTCTATGTTTTATGAAATGTTGCAAAAATTCCTGCAATAATAAAGCTGCTTTATTCACAACTGGATCTTCTGAAGGAGCCAGGGGTGGTGGCGGCAGAGGCAGATACGATAGTGCTGTTGTTGAGGCTTTTCGATGGGCAAATGGATATGTAGGGATATGGATCACATGCAGGAAGAGTTTGAGTTTAGTTTATTGCCAAGTGTACGGAGGTACAGTAAAGAGATTAGTTTATCTTGACATCATGTTCAGCACCGGCATTGTGGGCTGAAGGGCCTGTTCTAGCTCTGTACTGTTCTATGTTTCGTCTCCCAAAACAACAAACAATAATAATGGAAAGGCCATTAAGAGCGAGCCTGCGGGAGGTTACAGTCCAGCAATCTCCGTGCCACTCATGTGGGCCCTGTAGTCCTACCTACCGTGAATGAAGCGGAGACTAGGAGCGTACAGCATGTTCTCCTCCAGGTACTCCTTCTTGGAGTCTGAATCCCACGCCTGTAGCACTCTCTTCCAGCCTTCAACGGCTTTAATAAACGCCATGTGATCACTCCGACTCTCCCCACTCAGATGTGTTTTAGCCTAAAGACAAATCAAAACCCGACTTTACACATGGCTTCCGGGATTAGACAATCTGGTATTACTCTTCTCAAAGCTGAGGAGATTAAGGGGAGCACTAACAGCTGTTTAACTGGATGAAGGGTGGTTGTAGAAGGGATAAGTAGAAACTGTTTACACCCAGAGGAGATTGCATGGTACTTAATGAAAGAACGAGGAGCGAGAAGCAGAGTTGTTTTCATGCAAATGACGATAATCTGAAATGGAGTACAAACCAATAACTAGACCAGGGCAGATAAGTCGGTGTAGTTTGTCTAAACACAGACAATATATTTAATATCTTTCCTTGAATACGGACACCAGTACTGTACACAGCACTCCCGATTTGAGCTTACAATCCCCCTTACTTAATCAAAGCATAACTGCCCTACTTCTGCAATCAGTTTCTACTAGAAATAAACAATAACCTTCCCTTCGGACTACAAAACACTTGCAGGACCGGCACGTTAGCCTTTTCCAAGTTCCAGTAACTGTGGAGTTGTGCACAATGTGTCCAGTCTGATGGTGGGGAGAGTGAGCAGCTTCACATTACTGGGCAATTAACATCAATGATATTAACATCTCAAAGAGGCATTGACAATGGAGGAGGCCCAGGACACTGTGGGAATGGTGAGGGAAGATAAAATGCTTAGCAACCATTTCTTGATTAGTACAGGTGTCAGAGGTTCTGGGGAGAAGGCAGGAGAATGGCGTTAGGAGGGAGAGATAGATCAGCCATGATTGAATGGAGGAGTAGACTTGATGAGCCAAATGGGCTGATTCTACTCCTATTCCTTATGACCGGGAGATTCAATAGGGCCACATGCAAACTGGTGGAACAGCTACTCATGTGTAAGAAGGAACTGCAGATGCTGGTTTACACAGACACAAAATGCTGCAGTAACTCAGCAGGAATGGGTGACGGACATTTTGGGTCAAGACCCTTCTTCAGCCTGAAATGTATTATGCTTGGGTAGCTTACAGCCCAATAGTGTGATCATTGATTCTCTAGTTTTCCCCCGCTTTTCTTCCCTGGGCCCCCTTCACCCCAGTGCTAACCCATTTCTCCCACTATCCCCTTCTACCTTTATCCCTCCCACAGCTTTACATTTCATTCCTCTTTCCTTATCTTACCACCCCTTTGTCGCCTTTTCTTTTCTAGTCATTGTCCACCCATTTGCTAATGATCCCCCCCTCCCCCCTTCAGTATCCACCACCCCAGACAGACACAAAAAGCTGGAGTAACTCAGCGCTTCAGGCAGCATCTCTGGAGAAAAGGAATAGGTGACGTTTCAGGTCAAGACCTTTCTTCAGACTGAGTCAGGGGAAAGGGAAATAGAGATACAGTGATATGGAGAGATACAGAGCAAATGAATGAAAGATGTGCAAAAAAGTAACGATGATAAAGGGAACGGCCATTGTTAGCTGTGGCCTAGGTGAAAACGAGTTAGACAATGAGACTCAACAAGATGGCTTGGAAACTAGTACAACTTGGGCGGGGGAGGGACTTACTCCAGCTTTTTGTGCCTATCTTTGGCTTTAACCAGCATCTGCAGTTCCTTCCTACATATGTCGTCCCACCCCACCTCTTCCAGCTTTCTCCCCCTTCCTACAATAAGTCTGAGAGTTGCTACACAAAGCACAACCTGCCTATTCCTTCCAGAGATGTTGCATGATCCTCTGAGTTATTCTTATTCCTTTTTGTGCTTCAAAATGGAATACATTATTGGCCATGACACTGAATGACAGAAGGAAGATTAAGTTAGAACGATGTAAATACAATAGACAATAGACAATAGACAATAGGTGCAGGAGTAGGCCATTCAGCCCTTCGAGCCAGCACCGCCATTCAATGCGATCATGGCTGATCACTCAATCAGTACCCCGTTCCTGCCTTCTCCCCATACCCCCTCACTCCGCTATCCTCAAGAGCTCTATCCAGCTCTCTGAAGGACGAGATAGTTTCATTTATTGTCATGTGCACAGTGAAAAGATTTTTTTGCGTGCCATTTAGAACGGAGATGAGGAAGAACTTTTTCAGTCAGAGAGTGGTGAAGGTGTGGAATTCTCTGCCTCAGAAGGCAGTGGAGGCCAGTTCGTTGGATGCTTTCAAGAGAGAGCTGGATAGAGCTCTTAAGGATAGCGGAGTGAGGGGGTATGGGGAGAAGGCAGGAACGGGGTACTGATTGAGAGTGATCAGCCATGATCGCATTGAATGGCGGTGCTGGCTCGAAGGGCTGAATGGCCTCCTCCTGCACCTATTGTCTATTGTCTATCCAGTCAGCAGAAAGACTATATATGATTACAATCATGTCGACCCACAGTGTACAGATACAGGATAAAGGGAATAGCATTTTGTGCAAGGTAAAGTCCGATGAAAGAAAATCTGAGGGTTTGCAATGAGGTAGATGGCAGTTCAGGACCGCTCTCTAGTTGGTGATGGGATGGTTCAGTTGCCTGATGAAAGCTGGGAAGAAACTGGCCCTGAATCTGGAGGGATATGGTTCAGACTGCGGCACTACAGAATGGCACAGTCATCCAGAATTGTTGATGGAGATGGGCAGCAAAGCCAGAAGCAAAAGTTCTCTTTAAACAGCTGCAAATCACATATCTGGCCAACCTCACAGTTAGATTCAACCTTAGCTGAGGAAATACAATGCCACTCCAGAACAAAAGGTAATTAAAATTCTCCGCGTCTTCACAATGATCTGCTTTCCCTTCCCTACCTTCATAACTTCAGCCCTGTTGAGCAAGCTGTTGACAAATGGATCCCGAGTCAGACAGGCCACAACCATCAGAACGGGGTAGAGACAGCGGAAAATGGATGCCATGACGATTGCTTTAGCTAGCCGTGGGTCAGTGGAGATGTGGGCTAGCCGCTGACCAAGCAAGGTTAGAGATTCATCTGTATCAAGAACCCCTGAAGAGGAAGGAATGGGATGGACATTAGCAAACTTAACACACATCCATTGGACTTAAATTCTGATGATCAACTTCAAGTAACCCTTGTTTTCCTTCTCTCTCCATCCCCTCCTCCGTCCCAGTTCTCTGACCACTCTTACTGCCTCTGACTACATTTTATCTGTTTGCTTTGTTACCTTCTCCCAACTAACAATGATCTATTCTACATTTTCCTAGATCTCCATTCCCTTTGTCCTGTTTTCACACCTTACACTTCCTTATCTATGTACCACCCACTCCTTTGACATCAGTCTGAAGAAGGGTCTCGACCCGAAACATCACCCTTTCCTTCTCTCCAGAGATGTTACCTGTCCCGCTGAGTTACTCCAGCATTTTGTGTCTATCTTCTGATGATCAAGCCTTTGCACTTCAAGCAATAGGAGATAAAATCCACCCAAATGGAACAGACATGAAACTGGTAGGAAGGAACTGCTGGTTTGCACCAAAGATAGACACAAAATGTTGGAGTAACTCAGTGGTCCCGTTGAATTACTCCAGCATTTTGTGCCTATCTTAGGCATGAAACTGAAGCTGGTTTCCCAAGTGTGGTCATTCCTTGTCAGTCCAATATTGCAACTTCCGATGCAATCCCCTGATCAACTAACCCCAGCCTAGCTGGAAGGACTGAGCTTTCACCTTCACTGCCACAGAATCCAGGAGCCCAGTGAGAGATCAGTTCAAGTATAAACTAGGGATCGATCCTCAGTCAGTGGTGGAAACAAGGAACAGCAGATGTTGGTTTACCAAGGAAAGACACAAAGTGCCAGAGTAACTCAGCGGGTCAGTCAGCATCTCTGGGGAACATGGATAGGTGACATTTTTGGTCAGGACCCTTCTTCAGACCAGGGCTGTGGAGTCGGAGCATTTTTGGTGCTGCTGAGTCGGTGTTGAATGCACAAGAAATCACAGAGTCGGAGTCGGGTGTTTTGTGTATCGACTCCACAGCCCTGCTTCAGACCCAGTCTTTTGATTTGGTGCAGTTCAGGTAAATAGCACAATTTATAAAAAGAACTCAATTAAAACAAAACCTTTATTAAACCATATATGTAAACCTTGTCGGGGGTTCGGAGCAAGTTGATCTCTCCCATGGTAGCTGCAGTTATTGAGTTTTAAAAACAGATTTGAAAATTAACTTCAAAACTTTAGAGGTGAGACAACTGGATTAAAAAATTACAGTCTGAAGAAGGGTCTCGACCCGAAACGTCACCCATTCCTTCTCTCCTGAGATTCAGCCTGCCCTGCTGAGTTACCCCAGCATTTTGTGAATAAAGACCCTTCTGTACTGATCGGTAATAAAGAAAGCAAACTCAATTATTTCAAGAGGCGGCACGGTAGCGCAGTGATAGAGTTGCTGCTTTACAGCGAATGCAGCGCCGGAGACTCAGGTTCGATCCTGACTACGGGTGCTGCACTGTAAGGAGTTTGTACGTTCTCCCCGTGACCTGCGTGGGTTTTCTCCGAGATCTTCGGTTTCCTCCCACACTCCAAAGACGTACAGGTATGTAGGTTAATTGGCTGGGTAAATGTAAAAATTGTCCCTAGTGGGTGTAGGATAGTGTTAATGTACGGGGATCGCTGGGCGGCACGGACTTGGTGGGCCGAAAAGGCCTGTTTCCGGCTGTATATATATGATATGATATGATATGATAGGGCTTGCATACAAAAACAGGGATGTAATGTTGAGGCTCTATCAGGCGCTGGTAAGGCCGCATTTGGAATATTGTGAGCAATTTTGGGCACCATATCTGAGGAAGGATGTGCTGGCTCTGGAGAGGGTCCAGAGGAGGTTTACAAGAATGATCCGAGGAATGAGTAAGTTAACCTGTGATGAGCGTTTGTCGGCACTGGGCCTGGACTCGCTGGAGTTTAGATGAATGAGGAAGGAACCTCATTGAAACCTACAGAATAGTGAAAGGCTGGGATAGAGTGGATGTGGAGAGAATGTTTCCACTAGTGGGAGAGTCTAGGATGAGAGGTCACAGCCTCCGAATTAAAGGACGTTCTTTTAGGAAGGTGAGGAGAAATTTGTTTAGTCAGAGGGTGGTGAATCTGTGGAATTCTTTTCCAGGAGACGTCTGTGAATATTTTAACGGCAGAGATACATAGATTCTTGATTAGTATTGGTGTCAGAGGTTATGGGGAGAAGGCAGGAGAATGGGGTTAGGAAGGAGAGATAGATCAACCATGATTGAATGGCGGAGTAGACTTGATGGGCTGAATGGCCTCATTCTACTCTTATTCCTTATGACCCAAAAAATCACCTATCCATTTTCCCCAGAGATGAAAGGCGATGCTGGAGTAACTCAGCGGGTCAGGGTTCCAGAAATGAAACTTCATTTATTTGTTTCAGCATGTCCATCTTTGGTATAATGCGACAAGTGCAGTTTCTTCTTACACATCTTCCCCAGAAATGCTGCCGGACCCGCTGAGTTACTCCAGCATTTTGTGTCTATCTAAGATTTAGAGGGATATGGGCCAAAGCATAGGCAAGTGGGACTAGCTTAGATGGAGCATCTTGGGCAGTCGAGTTGTTTGGTTTGGTTGGGTACAGCTCCATCCAAGACTGCACGAAATTGCAGCGAATTGTGGACACAGCCCAGACCATCACATAAACCAACCTCCCTTCTATTGACCCCATTTATACCTCACGCTGCCTCGGCAAGACCAGCAGCATTATCAAGGACCAGTCTCACCCCGGCCACTCCCTCTTCTCTTCTCCCCTCTCCCATCAGGCAAAAGGTACAGAAGTGTGAAAACACACACCCCCAGATTCAGGGACAGTTTCTTCCCAGTTATCAGACAACTAAATCGCCCTACCACAACCAGAGAGCAGTGCTGAACTACTATCTACCTCTTTGTATGACCCTCGGACTATCCTTGATCGGACTTTGCTGGCTTTACCTTGCACTAAATGTTATTCCTTTATCATGTATCTGTACACTGTGGCTCGATTGTGATCATGTGTTGTCTTTCTGCTGACTGGTTAGCACGCAACAAAAGCTTTTCACTGTACCTCGGTACCTCAATAAACTAAACTGAACTGAGGGGCCTGTTTCTGTGCTGTTTGACCCTTGAGACCTCCATGGCTACAGGACAACTCACTGAGCTATAGACTTCCATTGCCATGGGTTCCTTGTCTTACTTATCATATCATATCATATCATATATATACAGCGCGGAAACAGGCCTTTTCGGCCCACCAAGTCCGCGCCGCCCAGCGATCCCCGCACATTAACACTATCCTACACCCACTAGGGACAATTTTTTACATTTACCCAGTCAATTAACCTACATACCTGTACGTCTTTGGAGTGTTGGAGGAAACCGAAGATCTCGGAGAAAACCCACGCAGGTCACGGGGAGGACGTACAAACTCCTTACAGTGCAGCACCCGTAGTCAGGATCGAACCTGAGTCTCCGGCGCTGCATTCGCTGTAAAGCAGCAACTCTACCGCTGCGCTACCGTGCCGCCCTTCTTCCAACATGCCACTGAAATCTATTGAAACATCCACCTTCTGCAATACATTTCCAATCCCTGGTACTCACCTATCTCTTGTAATATCCGCACAGCCTCATTCACAGCCTTGGGATCTGGACTATTCATCGCCTTGGAAAGAAAATCCGAAGCCTGGAAAAATAAATGCAAGAGGTATTTGGTGGAGACACTACAGACATTTATATTTGCCCAAGTCAACAGCAGCAATCCAGATCCTGGAGGGTCACTGACTCAGTCTCTCGCCCTGTTGTCCACATGCCCTTCCCTCGGGCAGCACAGCTGGTCGAGCTCACTGCCTCACAGAGCTGGAGAGCCGGGTTTGATCCTGACCTCGGGTGCTGCCCCACACAAGTGTGCAAAATTAGAGCACGTGGTATTGGGGGTAGGGTATTGACATGGATGGAGAACCGGTTGGCAGGTAGAAAGCAAAGAGTAGGAATTAACAGATCCTTTTCAGAATGGCAGTGACTAGTGGGGTGTTGCAAGACTCAATGCTGGGACCCTAGTTATTTACAATATATATTAACGATTTAGACAAAGGACTTAAATGTAACATTTCCAAGTTTGCAGATGACACAAAACTAGGTGGCAGTGTGAGCTGCGAGGAGGATGCTATGAAGCTGCAGGGTGCCCTGGATAGGTTGCGTAAGTGGGCAGATGCATAGCAGAGGCAGTATAATGTGGATAAATGTGAGGTTATCCACTTTGGTGGCAAGAACAAGAAGGCAGATTGTTATCTGAACGGTGTCAGACTAGGAAAAGGGGAGGTGCAACAAGACCTAGGTGTCTTTGTACATCAGTCACTGAAAGTAAGCATGCAGGTACAGCAGGCAGTGAAGAAAGCTAAAGGCATGTTGGCCTTCATAACGAGAGGTTTGAGTTTAGGAGCAAGGAGGTCCGACTGCAGCTTTACAGGGCCCTGGTGAGACTGCACCTGGATTATTGTGTGCAGTTTGGGTCTCCTAATTTGAGGAAGGACATTCTTGCTTTTGAGAGTGCAGCGTAGGTTCACAAAGTTAATTCACGGGTTGGCGGGACTGACATATGATGAAAGAATGGATTGACTGGGCTTACATTCACTGGAATTTAGAAGGATGAGAGGGGATCTTGTAGAAACATATAAAATTATTAAGGGATTGGACAGGCTAGATGCAGGAAAAATGTTCCCGATGTTGGGGGAGTCCAGAACCAGGGGTCACAGTTTAAGAATAAGGGGTAGGCCATTTAGGACTGAGATGAGGAAAAACCTCTTCATCCAGAGTTGTGAATCTGTGAAATTCTCTGCCGCAGAAGGCAGTGGAGACCAATTCACTGGATGTATTCAAGAGGCAGTTAGATATAGCTCTTCGGGCTAATCGGAATCAAGGGATATGGGGAGAAAGCAGGAACAGGATACTGATTCTGGATGATCAGCCATGATCATATTGAATGGCGGTGCTGGCACAAAGGGCCAAATGGCCTTCTACACCTATTTTTTAATGTTTCTACAGAGTTTGCACATACTCCGTGATAGCGTGGGCTGCCTCTGGGTGCTCCGGTTTCCTCCCACATCCCAAGGACATGCGGGATTGTAGGTTAATGGCTCTCTGTAAAATTGCCCACTAGTGTGTAGGGAGTGGATGAGAAAGTGGGATAACAGAGAACTAGTGTGAACGGGTGATCAGTAGTCGGCGTGGACTCAGTGGGCCGAAGGGCCTGTTCAAATGCTGCATGTCTAAACTAAAACTAAACTTCCTGACCCCATGTTAGATGATACAGAGCCGTGACGGAACTGGTGTATCTCTTCAAGAACTGTCCCTCCTGTCAAATCTGCTGCTCTGCACTTCTCTTCAACAAAACCTTTGCATCCACTCACGTTGCATGTTACTTCTCAATCTCAAGGTTTAGGTTTATTATTGTACCTGTACTGAGGTGCAATGAAAAGCTTTGTTTTGCATGCACTCCAAAAAAAATCAGGCAATAATATTCATAAATACAATCAAGCAAAACTCGTACAATAGGCAGAGCAAAGGGGAAAACAGAGTTCAGAATATAGTTCTTAGCACCCCATTTCCTTTTTAAAACCCTTAGTTTTATTAGCCTCTAGACTTTTTAGACCAAAACCAATTATCCTCCAAACTTGTATGTCTTTGGAGAGTGGGAGGAAACTGGAGCACCCGGAGAAAACCCACGCAGTCACAGTGAGAACGTACAAACTCCATACAGGCAGCACCCGCAGTCAGGATGGAACTCGGGTCTCTGGCAGCGCAAGGTAGCAACTCTATCGCTGCGCCACTTTGCCCCCCTCGTAGTTAGAGCCTCTTAAATTCTTTCAGGACAGTTTGAACGATTTCAATCTTTAAAGGGGGGCAAACTGTGCAGAAATTAAAGTATCAACACGTACCGTGATGTCAGGAATGTGGACCTTGGACTGGACTATGATATTCTCCAGAGGTGTGCGGAGTATTTCTGGGATCTGGAAGTCATCCATCTTCTCCAGCCTCTCCCTGCTGAAGAGGTGATAGGCGTTCCCCGGCTGGCAGCGGCCCGCACGCCCTCGACGCTGCTTCACGTTCGACTTGGAGATCCACACCGTGTTGAGACACGAAACCTGTAGCCGAAGGAGGAGAGGTAGAAATAACCTCCAGCAATTTGCACGCTAACCCCTTGCGGGTGTCACCCATCGTCAAACTTTCACTGCTGCCATATTGTGCTGCAGATTAAACATTCTGCATTATAGCAACTGGCAGAGAAGGGCACATTATCCTTGGCACAGGGAGTTCCATCTGATACAGACCCAGCTTCAATTCTTATTTTTACCTCGTAGAGTCATACAGAACAGAAACAGGCCCTTTGGCCCAGCTTGTCCATGCCATCTAAGATGCCCCATCTAAACTAATCCCATTGGCCCATATTCCTCTAAACCCTTCCTACCCATGTATATGTCCCAGTGGCTTTTAAACGTTGTACCTGCTTCAACTACCTCCTTTGGTTGTTCGTTCAATATACCCACCATCATTTGATTGAAAACGTTGTCCTCAGGTTCCTATTGAATCTTTCCCCTCTCACCAAAACTCATGTCCTCTGATTCGTGATTTTTCTATCCTGGGTAAAAGAATCTGTGTGCTCATCCTATGTATTCCCCTCATGATTTTATACACCTCTATAAGTTCACCCCTCAGCCACCTGCGCTCCAAGGTATAAAGTCGGAGCCTGCCCAACCTGTTAAAAGTGGGTTGTGATGTTCACTCTCCATTTCTCGGTGCCCAGTTGATTGTTTTTACAACCATGCAGCTCATTTAATGAGGTATTAAATGCCACCTACACTTGCTTGCGATCAGAGTAACATGCAAGTGTTTTCAGAGTTTGTTTTACGATAAAGGCCTCAAATAGACAATGTACCCGATACATTTACAAGGCGGTTGTGAAGTCAGATTACTACACTTTCGGTCCTGTCCACAATTGCTTTAGAACCATAAATCTAGAGGGTTTTTTTTTCAGTTTGGAGACACAGCTCGGAAACAGGCCCTTCGGCCCACCGAGTTCGCACCAATAAGCGATCCCTGCACACTAGCACAATCCTACACACACTAGGGACAATTTACCATTATACCAAGCCAATTAACCTACAAACCTATAGGTCTCTGGAGTGTGGGAGGAAACCGGAGAAAACCCACGCAGGTCAAGGGGAGAACGTACAAAACTCCGTACAGACAGCACCCGTAGTCAGGATCGAACCCGGGTCTCCGGCGCTGTAAGGCAGCAACTCTACCGGTGTGCCATCGTGATACGGCAGAGATACCCAACTTTAGTTTGTGTAGTTGCCATGGGGACTCAGAGGCAGGAATGAGTCCCACCATTCACGTTGTCACTGACCCCAATTCATCTGCTTTGGCCAGTTCCTCAAAAACTGGGATTAACCTCAAATTGAAAGCTAAATGTAAAACTTTACTTGACTCACAGGGGATCAGAGTAACATGCAAGTGTGTTTCAGAGTTTGTTTTACGATACAGCAGCAAGCAAATTACCTGGTCATTTTAACATTACTCTGCAAATCCTTGACTGCCATCATTTCCTACATTAAAGCAGTGATTACATGTAAAAATGCTTGACAGCGTCCAAAGTGCTTTCGGATTCAACAATATAAATGGAGGTCCCTCCTTTCCCTTATTTCTCCTTGACCAAAACATGTTTTGCAATTTATCCTTTACTAAGACAACCTAGTTTACACTAATCTGTGAAACCCTTTGGATCTAATCCATATCCGAACGTCTTTCTACTTGCGTTCCTTTGCAACATCTTGGAAAGGATATCATCTCCTACACCTCAGGTGGAATTTATGATTGCCGTAAACAGGAGCATCATTCACTGTTTCAGCAATATATCCCACGGCTTTCCTAGTCCACTGGATGGTTCAGACTGCTGTAAGCTTGACCTGGTTTACAAGTGCCCCCTGTTGTGTGACTGAGGAATTGTCAGAAAGCACATTCAAATTAAGGTTTTATCAGATCATATTGATTGGGTGGTGCTAATACAGAATTTGATTCTGCAAAAAAAAGACAAAGTGCTGGAGTAACTCAGCGGGTCAGGCAGCTTCTCTGGAGAACATGGATTGGTGACGTTTCACAGATGCAGGAATAACTCAGCAGGTCAGGCAGCATCTCTGGAGAACATGGATAGGTGACGTTTCACAGAGTGCTGGAGTAACTCAGCGGGTCAGGCAGCATCTGTGGAGAACATATCATCATATCATATCATATATATACAGCCGGAAACAGGCCTTTTCGGCCCACCAAGTCCGTGCCGCCCAGCGATCCCCGTACATTAACACTATCCTACACCCACTAGGGACAATTTTTACATTTACCCAGCCAATTAACCTACATACCTGCACGTCTTTGGAGTGTGGGAGGAAACCGAAGATCTCGGAGAAAACCCACGCAGGTCACGGGGAGAACGTACAAACTCCTTACAGTGCAGCACCCGTAGTCAGGATCGAACCTGAGTCTCCGGCGCTGCATTCGCTGTAAAGCAGCAACTCTACCGCTGCGCTACCGTGCCGCCCTACACGGATAGGGACATCTCTTCAGAGTGATTGTGGTGGGGGAGAGAAAGTTGGAGGGGCAGGACAAAGCCTGGCGAGTCATAGTCATAGCGTGATACAGCGTGGAAACAGGGCCTTCAGTCCAACTTGCCCACACCGGCCAACAATGTCCCAGCTACACTAGTCCAACCTGCCTGCGTTCGGTCCATATCACTCCAAACTTGTCCTGTCCATGCACCTGTCTAACTGCTTCTTAAACGTTGGGATAGTCTCAGCCTCAACTACCTCCTCTGGCAGCTTATTTCATACACCTACCATCCTCTGTGTGAAAAAGTTACCCTTTAGATTCCTATTAAATCTTTTCTCCTTCACTGTAAACCTATGTCCTCTGGTCATCCAAAATCAAAACAGGGAACTGATTTTGAATGATCAGCAATGATCATATTGAATGGCGGTGCTGGCTCGAAGGGCCGAATGGCTTACTCCTGCGCCTATTTTCTATGTTTTTATTCTATATAATTGAATAAGAAAAATAGCAATGAGTAAGCTAGATTACCTTTGTCCTGAGATCATAGCGTTGCTCTTTGTGACACCCCGTGTCAACGACATGTACAATATCATCAATAGTTATCGAAGTCTCTGCAATGTTTGTTGCCAGCACTATTTTCCTCATTCCAGGTGGTGACTGTTTGAAGATCTCTTGTTGGTCCATTACAGGAATGTTGGAGTGAACTGCGAGGAAAAAATGGCCCGCACTCAAACACTTGTCACTTGGAAACATTTTCCTAAGTTCATGAGTTGAGTTTAATTTAGTTTAGTTTAGAGATACAGCGCAGAAACAAGCCTCTCGGCCAACTGAGTGCGCCAACCAGCGATCCCCACACACTAACACTATCCTGCACACACTAGGGACAATTTACAATTATACCAAGCCAATTAACCTACAAACCTGTACGTCTTTGGAGTGTGGGAGGAAACCGGAGCACCCAAAGAAAACCTACGCGGTCATGGGGAGAACGTACAAACTCCGTACAGACAGCACCCATGGCCAGGATCGAACCCCGATTTCTGGCCCTGTAAGGCAGCAACTGTACCGCTGCACCACCCGTAAGCAGTTATCAGGCAACTGAACCATCCTACCAACAACTAAAGAGCAGTCCTGAGCTACTATCTACCTCATTGGAGATCCTTGGACTATTTTTGATCGAACTTTACCTTTACTTTATCTTCCACTAAATGTTATTCACATTATTCCCTTTATCATGTATTTGTACACTGCGTATGACTTCATTGTAATCATAGAAACATAGAACATAGGTGCAGGAGTAGGCCATTCGGCCCTTCGAGCCTGCACCGCCATTCAATATGATCATGGCTGATCATCCAACTCAGTATCCTGTACCTGCCTTCTCTCCATACCCCCTGATCCCTTTAGCCACAAGGGCCACATCTAACTCCCTCTTAAATATAGCCAATGAACTGGCCTCAACTACCCTCTGTGGCAGAGAATTCCACAGATTCACCACTCTCTGTGTGAAAAAAAAGTTCTCATCTCGGTCCTAAAAGACTTCCCCCTTATCCTTAAACTGTGACCCCTTGTTCTGGACTTCCCCAACATCGGGAACAATCTTCCTGCAACCCTCTAAGAATTTTGTAAGTTTCTATAAGATCCCCCCTCAATCTTCTAAATTCCAGCGAGTACAAGTCGAGTCTGTCCAGTCTTTCTTCATATGAAAGTCCTGCCATCCCAGGAATCAATCTAGTGAACCTTCTCTGTACTCCCTCTAAGGCAAGAATGTCTTTCCTCAGATTAGGAGACCAAAACTGTACGCAATACTCCAGGTGTGGTCTCACCAATGCCCTGTACAACTGCAGCAGAACCATGCATTGCCTTTCCGCTGACTGGTTAGCACGCAACAAAAGGTTTTCACTATACCCCAGTACATGTGACAACAAACTAAAACCCCAGTACATGTGACAACAAACTGCAGCACGGTGGCGCAGCGGTAGAGTTGCTGCCTTACAGCGAATGCAGCGCCGGAGACTCAGGTTCGATCCTGATTACGGGTGCTGTACTGTACGGAGTTTGTACGTTCTCCCCGTGACCTGCATGGGTTTTCTCCGAGATCTTCGGTTTCCTCCCACACTCCAAAGACGTACAGGTTTGTAGGATAATTGGCTTGGTAAATGTAAAAATTGTCCCCAGTGGGTGTAGGATAGTGTTAATGTGCGGGGATCGCTGGCCGGCGCGGACCCGGTGGGCCGAAGGGCCTGTTTCTGCGCTGTATCTCTAAAATCTAAAAAAAAATCTAAACCAACTAACTATAAGTTCGTAAGTCATTGGAGCAAAATTAATTCATTCGGCCCATTGAGCCGACTCTGCTACTCAATCACAGCTGATCTGTCTTTCCTTCTCAACCCCATTCTCCTGCCCCCTCCCCCTATTGTACATTGTGCCAAAAGCACTTTTAAAGTGTTTCAGGTATAATAATTGCTTTGAAGTTCAGTAACAGGTTTCACGCAAAGTAAGCTGCTCTGAAAAAACCACAGTGAGTCGAAAGATCAATCTTGGCTTTTCTCTTTTGTAAAAGTCTATGGGGATGCTTAGCGTAGTTTAGAGATACCGCATGGACACTGGCTTTTCACCCCCACTGAGTCCACGCCGACCATCGATCACCCGTTCACACTAGTTCTATGTTATTCCACTTTCTCATCCACGCCCTACACACTGAGGGCAATTTTAAAGAGAACAATTAACCTCCAACCCGCACGTCTTTGAGATGTGGGAGGAAACTGGAGCACCTGGAGCAAACCCATGTTGTCACAGGGGGAACGTGCAAACTCCACAGAGACAGCATCCTGGGATGCTGCCTGACCATCCGAACTACTCCAGCATATTGTGCCTTTCCTTGGTAAACCAGTATCTGCAGTTTCCTTGTGTCTACTTTATAATGTTTGCTGGCGGTGACTGGGTGTAAACCGAGGGGCATTCATGTTCAATCCAAACACACCGTGGGTTTGTGCAAGCACTCACCAGGTAAAATGACACAGTTTTCTTTTCCAGTGGAAAGACGTTCCTGGAGCCTTTGTTGAACCCCTTTTATCTCTTGCCAACCCGGCAAGAAACACAATATTCCCCCTAAAAATCAAACAAGAGTTAGTTAGTTAGTTAGTTAGTTAGTTAAAAGCAGAATGAAAGTCTGGCTTCCATCAGCTTCACCTCTTCAATCAATTTCATTGCATTCTCTTCATTCAAGATAGCAAGCGTTTCAGTACTATGTTCAAGTGGTGGTTCTTTGATAGCACAAGCACAGCACTCTCAATCTTACAACACAAAGTGCTCTTGCTTCACTTAGCAGAAATTCACTATGTTATTGAATAAATTCCTTTCTCAAGATACAACCCAATATCACAGCTACAACCCAGTGCAAAGTTGAAGCCTTTTGCGCTGTGCGTGTGCTCGATACGAACAGCTCACATACTGATGCAGCTTAGGTTCACTAGGTTAATTCCCGGGATGGCGGGACTGACACGATGAAAGAATGGGTCGACTGGGCTTGTATTCACTGGAATTTAGAAGGATGAGAGGGTATCTAATAGGAACATATAAAATTATAAAAGGATTGGACAGGCTAGATGCAGGAAAAATGTTACCGATGTTGGGGGAGTCCAGAACCAGGTGTCACAGTTTAAGAATAAGGGGTAGGCCATTTAGGACTGAGATGAAGAAAACCTTTTTCACCCAGAGAGTTGTGAATTTGTGGAATTCTCTGCCACAGAAGGCAGTGGAGGCCAATTCACTGGATATTTTCAAGAGAGAGTTAGATTTAGCTCTTAGGGCTAAAGGAATCAAGGGATACGGGGAAAAAGCAGGAACAGAGTTCTGATTTTAGATGATCAGCCATGATCGTATTGAATGGTGGTGCTGGCCTGAAGGGCCTCCTCCTGCTCCTATTTTTCTACGTTTCTATGCTTCTTATTAATACACTGTCCGGAAACACAGTGTCAGTACAGACAGGATTATATAAAGCCTCATGCCAACCTTCAAAATCACTCTGAAGGGTCTCGACCCGAAACTAGGAGCATCTTCTCTCCTAGATGCTGCCTGACCTGACCAGCATTTTGTGATACCTTCAAAATCACCCTGATAACCCAAAAGCTTTACACTGTACCTCGGCACACGTGAATATAAACTAAACTGAACTGAAATTAAACTGATGAGGAATCAAGAACGAGACACAGGGTATTGAAACTGTAAGGGGTAACTGTGACTGAACTGGGTGATAAGGTGGTGGTGGCGGCAGAAGAAATGGGTAAATGTTCTTGGATTGGTTAGTTTCTAATTCAATTCGTGCAATTTTACATTCTGAAAACAGAAAAAATGACAACTGAAACAAACGCTTGGTGGAGACCAAGTTGGACCCTGCCACAGATTCTTAACATGAGTGTCATTGTGAGAGGGAAGGCAGAAATTTTCTGGATGGAAAAACATCATAATCCCAACATTTTACTTTCAAGTCAAGACTCTTGACTCAAGTCAAGAGCCAAGGGGTACTGATTATGAATGATCAGGCATGATCACATTGAATGGCGTTGCTGGCTCGAAGGGCCTACTCCTGCACCTATTGTCTATTGAGTCAAGAGTGTTTTGTCATGTGTTTTCCGAAACTGAACTATGAAATTCTTACTTGCAGCAGCACAACAGATATGTAAACATAGTACTCTCTAAAACACATAATAAAGACAGAAATATTCAGCATATATAAAAACAGATCAATAGACTGTAGTAGTGCAAAGTGAAAAATAATGTCCCCAAGTCTTTGTAGTTCGGAGTTTATTTAGAGGTTGTAGTGTTTAACAGCCTGATGGCTGTAGGGAAGAAGCTGTTCCTGAACCTGGACGTTACGGTTTTCAGGCTCCTGTACCTTCTTCCCGATGGCAGAGGTGAAATGAGAGCGTGGCCAGGGTGGTGTGGGTCTCTGATGATGCTGGCTGTCTTTTTGGGGCATAGAATGATACAGCATGAAAACAGGCCCTTTGGCCCAACCCTGCCGACCAAGAGGCCCCATTTTAAACTAGTCCCATTTGCCTGCATTGGCTCATATCTCTCCAATGCTTTCTAATCCATGTACTTGTCCAAATGTCTTTGAAATGCTGTCATTGTACCTGTCTCAACTCCCGCCTCAGGCAGCTTGTTCCATACGCCCATCACCCTGAGTAAAAAAAGTTGCCTCTCAGGTCTGTATTAAATCTTGTCCCTCTCACCTTAAATATACGTCGGCTTGCTTTTGATTCCCCTACCCTGTGCATCCACCCGATCTATTCCCTTAATGATTTCATACACCTCTATAAGATCATCCCTCAGCCTCCTGCGCTCCAAGAGATAAAGTCCTAGCCTGCTCAACTACTCCCTATAGCTCAAACCCTCAAGTCCTGGCAACATCCTCGTAAATAATCGCTGCGCTCTTTCCAGCTTAGTCATCGAGACTTACAGCATGGAAACCGGCCTTTTGGCTCAACTTGCGCACACCGGCCAACATGTCCCATCTGCACGAGTCTCACCTCCCTACATTTGGTCCATATCCCCCTAAACCTGTCTTATCCATGTGCCTGTCTAATTGTTTCTTACATATTGGGTTAGTACCCTCAACTACCTCCTCTGGCAGCTCGTTCCATACACACACCCCCCTTTGCGTGAGAAAGTTATCCCTCAGGTTCCTATTAAATCTTTCACCACGCACCTTAAGCATATGTCCTCTGGTTCTCGATTCCCCTACTCTGGGCAAGAGACTCTGTGTGCTTACCTGATCTATTCCTCTCATGATTCTGTACACCTCTGTAAGATCACCCCTCATCCTCCTAGGCTCCCAAGGAATAGAGTCCTCGCCTGCTAAACCTCTCTCTAGAGCTCAGGCCCTCAAGTCCTGGCAACATCCTCAATAGCTTAATGACATCCTTCCTATAGCAGGGTGACCAAAACAAAACACAGTACTCCAAGTGTGGCCTCACCAACATATTGTACAACTGTTACAATCCCAACTTCTATACTCAATATATAGGAACAAGGCACTGCAGATGCTAGTTTACACCAAAGATGCTGGAATAACTAAACAGGTCAGGCAGCATGACTGGAGAAAAAGAAGGGTGACGTTTTGGGTCAGGACTGATAACGGCCAATGTACCTAAAGCCTTCTTGACCACACCAATGTCCCTGAGATGTCACTTTCAGGGAACTATTGCCTGTACTCCTGGGTCCCTCTGCTCTTCAACACTCCTCAGAGCCCTGCCGTTCACTGTAAAGGCCCTGCCCTGTTTTGACTTCTCAAATTGCAACACCTCACACTTATCTGCATGAAACTCCATTGGCCATTCCGCAGGCCGCTTAGCTTTGAGAACCATCGTCACTATCTACAATACCAACTACAGAGGATGAGGTGCTGTTCCTCAAAGCAAAAGCAGGTTTTTCTTACCAGGTTCAGCGTGCCTGTCAATATGCATGATTGTGTTAGTGATCAAGTCTAGGTCAGGGCTTGGATCCTCCTCGTCCTGTCAGATACCACAAAACAATAATAATTATTATTACAGACAAACATGATACACAATTGTCCCTAATAAGATCCCGACAGGCCTTCCAGAGGTGCTGTGGCCACGGTTCCCGCACATAAGACCCGAAAGCTCATAGGGCGGTTCAGTTCAGTTTAGTTTATTGTCACGTGTACCGAGATACAGTGAAAAGCTTTTGTCGCGTGCCTACCAGTCAGCAGAAAGACAACACGTGATTACAATCGATCCATTTAGTCCATAGATACATGATAAGGGAATAACATTTAGTGCAAGGTTAGATCATAGATAAAGTAAGAAATGTTGCTGTAGGAATCGAGATTTAAGAATGTGGAGCGATTGTAGTATGTGATTGTAGATCTGCTTCTGTGGTTAGCCCGCAAATAGTCGCCTGAGTTGGTTGCCATTGGGTATCAGGAGGGAGCCGCTGGAGACATCAGACGTGAGAAGTGGGCCAGTCGCCGGGTGAGCTGGGGCAATGCCTCCAGCGCCTTCGAGGTCGGCTGCAAGAGTCTCCCCCCATTGGTGTCCACTTAGTTTATTTTAGAAATACAGCGCGGAAACAGGCCCTTCAGCCCACCGGGTCCGCGCCGACCAGCAATTCCCGCACATTAACACTATCCTACACCCACTAGGGACAATTTTTACATTTACCAAGCCAATTAACCTACATATCTGGAGGTCTTTGGAGTGTGGGAGGAAACCGAAGATCTTGGAGGAAACCCACGCAGGTCACGGGGAGAACGTACAAACTCCGTACAGACAGCACCCGTAGTCGGGATGGAACCCGGGTCTCCGGCGCTGCATTCGCTGTAAGGCAACAACTCTATCGATGTGCCACCGTGCCACCTTGAGGTCTTGGGCACTCAAAGGTGCATTTTTGTCACAGGCGCACTACACAGTGAAATTCTTTTTGCAGAGATCACACATCCACGAGTCAGCATATTTTGGCGCCTTTTACAAAAAGGCCAAAGTCCGCACGATCAATGTACTGGAGCAAGTCCCGATCCAGGCGAGCCCCAGGCTACTGCAGGGCCTCCTCCGTCGCCCTCGAACAGCATGGTCCACCAACCCACGTCCCTCTCCTCTCCTCGCCCACGCGACCGTCTCTGTGTCCTGGGGAGGGGTGCTTCCTGCAGCTGACCTTGAAGGTGCTGGAGGCAACCCTCTGCCCCCGCTCCCTCTACCCCCGGCCTACTCCTCGTGTCCGTTGTCATGAATGGCTCCCTTCTCCTCGGCTCTCCAGTCTTCAGGGCCAAGCTCAGCGGCTTTCGAGCTTCTCCCAATGAGACCCCACTTCAGACTGAAGACAAGACCCTACTCCAGCATTTTGTGTCTATCTTCAGTGTAAACCAACACCTGCAGTTCCTTCCTATACATATCCCATATTACTCACTGATCAATGTTGCTTACATTTTATAATTTAACATAAAAAATGTAGTCATAACTGAAATAAAAGCTTCGAGATTTCAAACGCCAACTTCTATTAAAATCTTTTTATGGATCGGTGACGTTTCAGAGTGCTGGAGTAACTCAGCGGGTCAGGCAGCATCTGTGGAGAACATGGATAGGTGACGTTTCACAGAGTGCTGGAGTAACGCAGCGGGTCAGGCAGCATCTGTGGAGAACATGGATAGGTGACGTTTCACAGAGTGCTGGAGTAACTCAGCAGGTCAGGCAGCATTTGTGGAGAATATGGATAGGTGACGTTTCACAGAGTGCTGCAGTAACTCAGCGGGTCAGGCAGCATCTCTGGTGAACATGGATAGGTGATGTTTTACAGAGTGCTGGAGTAACTCAGCAGGTCAGGCAGCATCCCTGGAGAACATGGATAGGTAGTGCTTTGGGTCAAAACTCATCTTTAGACTGATTGCAACCTCTGCAGAAGGGCCCCAACACGAAAATTACCTATCCACCTGTTATAACACTTGTTATCAGGCAACTGAACCATCCTTTCACCAACTGGAGAGCTATCCTCACCTACCATATACCTCATTGAAGTCCCTCGGACTATCTTTAATCAGACTTTACTGGACTTCATCTTCCACAAAACGTTATTCCCTTCCTCCTGTACACTGTTGACAGCTTGATGGTAATTTTGTAGTCTTTCCACTGACTGGAGAGCACTCAAAATAAGTTTTTCACTGTACCACGATACACGTAACAATAAACTAAACCATCCATGTTCTCCAAGGATGCTGCCTGACCCGCTGAGATTCTCCAGCACTTTGTCTCTTTCCTTGGCAAACCAGCGTCCGCAGTTTCGTTTCTAGATAATAGGAGGAAAATTAGGCCATTCGGCCCATCAAGTCTACTCTGCCATTCAATCATGGCTGATCTATCTCTCCCTCCTAACCCTATTCTCCTGCCTTCTCCCCATAACCCCTGACACCCATACTAATCAAGAATCTATCTCTGCCTTAAAAATATCCACTGACTTGGCCTCCACAGCCTTCTGTGGCAAAGAATTCCACAGATTCATCACCGTCTGAGAAAAGAAATTCCTCCTCATCTCCTTCCCAAAGGAATGTCCTTTAATTCTGAGGCTATGAGTCCCAGAGTCTCCCACTAATTCTCTAGTCCCAGAGTCTCCCACTGGTGGAAACATCCTCTCCACATCCACTCTATCCAAGCCTTTCACTATTCGGTAAGTATGCCCACAAGCTTTCATGAGGAGTTACCACTGTTACCATCATGGTACATTCTTCCCATTGGTCTTATCACATGGGACGTGTGGAACTGTAACTACATGTCCTGTACAACTGCACCAATGCTACCCCTGGCCTTTAGTAGTTAATCATGATGAAGGCACCCTTTCCCTTGTTATTTTTATTAGGTTTACTGGATTTCTAATCAATAAAATCCTGCTCAGTTTTAGGTGGAGATTTTATTGATTTGAAATCCAGTAAACCTAGTTCAATATTTTCCTGGAAAAGGACTGAAAGCTTACACATTGAGGGGCCACGGACGTGATTTTCAGTATGAATGCACACAAGAAATGCAGAACATCACGATTGTTAAGTGTCACAGTCATACAGCACGAAAGCAGGCCGCCCAGACCACTCCTCCATTCCAACCAATGTGCCTCATCTAAGCTAGTCACAATTGCCTGCATTTGGCCCTTATCCCTCTAACTATTTCGTATCCATGTACCTGTCCAAGCATCCTATAAATGCTGTTGTATTATCTGTCTCAACTACCTCCGCTGGTAGCTCATTATATATACCCAACACTGTTACCCACCATTCCCAAATAGTGAAAGGCTTGGATAGAGTAAATGTGGAAAGCATGTTTCCACTAATGGGAGTCTAGGACCAGAGGACACTTACCTTTAGAAAGGAGATGAGGAGGAATTTCTTTAGTCAGAGGGTGGTGAATCTGTGGACTTCATTGCCACAGACGGCTGTCAATGGATATTTGTATGGTGGAGATTGCCGGATTCCTAATTAATAAGGATGTCAGGGGTTATGGGGAGAAGGCAGGAGGATGGAGTTGAAAGGGAAAGATAGATCAACCATGATTGAATGGCGGAGAAGATTTGATGGGCTGAATGGGCTAATTCTGCTCCTATCACTTATAACTACACTCTGAGCAAAAATGTTGCCCTCAGGCTCTCATTAAATCTTTCCCCTATCACCTTAAACTTGTGTTCTCTGGTTCTTGATTCCCCTACCCTGGGTAAAAGACCCTGTGCATTCACCCTATCTATTCCCCTCATGATTTTATACCTCCCCTTAAGACCGCCCCTTGGCCTGGTGCATTCCAAGGAATAAAGTCCTAGCCTGCCCAATCTCACTATAGATCAGGCGCTGGAATTCTGGCAACGTTTTCCTGAGCTTTCGCTGCACCCTATCCTGCTTAATGACATCCTTCCGATAGTAGGGGGATCAATACTGAACACAATACTCCAAATGCAGTCTCACCAACACCTTGAACAACTGTAACATAACATCCTAACTTCTATACTCTACATAGACATAAAGTGCTGGAGTAACTCAGCGGGTCAGGAGGCATCTCTGGAGAAAAAGGGTGGGTGACGTTTCGGGTCGGAACCCTTCTTCAGACTGAAGCTGGGGGGGGGGGGTCGGGGGGAGACTAAAGACAGGAAAAAGCCAGAATCACAGGGGGAGCAATTCCTCTCATGATTTTGTACACCTCTATAAGATCTCCCCTTTTCCTCCTGCGCTCCATGGAATAGAGACCCGGCCTACTCAAGCTTGACAATATCTTTCCTATAACATGGTGCCCAGAGCTGAACACAGTATTCTAAATGCGGTCTCACCAATGTCTTATACAACTGCAACATGACCTCCCAACTTCTATACTCAATACTCTGACTGATGAAGGTCAAAGTGCCTAAAGTCTTTTTGACCGCCTTATCTACCTTCAAGGAACCATGCACATGCACTCCCAGATCCCTCTGCTCTACAACACTCCCCAGAGGCCTACCATTTACTGAGTAGGTCCTGCGCTTGTTCGACGTCCCAAAATGCAACACCTCACACTTCTCTGTATTAAATTCCATCAACCATTCCTCTGCCCACCTGGCCAATCGATCCAGATCCTGCTGCAATCTTTCACAGCAGTCTTCACTATCTGCAAAACCACTAACTTGTGTATCATCAGCAAACTTGCTAATCTTGCCCTGCATATTCTCATCCCAATCATTGATATGGATGACAAACAGTAACGGGCCCAGCACCAAACCCTGAGGCACACCACTAGTCACAGGCTTCCAGTCCGAGAAGCAACCTTCCACCATCACCCTCTGCTTCCTTCCAAGGAGCCAATTTACTGTCCATTCAGCTATCTCTCCTTGGATCCCATGGGATCTAACCTTCCAGAGCAGCCTACCATGCGGAACCTTGTCGCACACCTTACTGAAGTCCATGTGCACATCTACAGCTTATATTTCGCTTGGGTAGCTTACACCCCAGCGGTATGAACAGTGACTTCTCCAACTTCAAATGGCTCTTGCTTTCTCTTTCTCCATCCCTCCCCTTCCCAGTTCGCCCACCAGTCTTACTGTCACCGATTTCATTCTATATCTGTCCCGCCCACTCCCTTGACATCAGTCTGAGGATGGGTCTCGACCCGAAACGTCACCCATTCCTTCTCTCCAGAGATGCTGCCTGTCCCGCTGAGTTACTCCAGCATTTTGTGTCTGTCTTCAATTTAAACCAGCATCTGCAGTTCTTTCCTACACATGTATATGAAGGAACTGCAGATGCTGATTTGGTCAGAAACTGCAGATGCTGATTTATAGCGAAACTGTATACTCAAGACCCTGACTGATGAAGGCCAATGTACCACTTCTCTTAAACATTGAAACACCACACGTCAGCATACATCAGTGCTAGGAATGTTCAATCTCAAGTTCTTTCATCACCAAATTAGAATGAATCAAGCCCTATTCTTCAAAAGAAGCAAAACAAAATTGAAATCCTGGTCCATCTTGTACACCAAGGGATGAATGAAAAGCAGAGGATGACTTCAGATGTCCTGGCCCCACTATTCTTTCCCAATCTACAGCACCCAAAGGCAGATTTGCTGATCATTATTTCACTTCTACCAATAAAAAAAATCCATCTATTTCTACTGGCTACAAGATATTTGGGAAACAGAAACCAAGATACTTCAATGTCTCAAAACATCAAGGGTGGCAGAGTAGCACAGCCGGCAGAGCTGCTTTACAGTACAAGAGGTTCAGGTTCCATCCTGTCCAGGTGCTATCTGTGTGGAATTCGCATGTTCTCCCTGTGACCACATGGGTTTCCTCCAGGAGCTCCGGTTTCCTCCCACATCCCCAAAACATACAGGTTTGTAGGTTAATTGGCCCTCTGTAAATTGCTCCCAGCGTGTAGGGGCTGGATGGGAAACCAAGAATTAGTGCAAATTAGTGATCCATGGTCGGCATGGACTCGATGGACCAAAGGGCCTTTTTCCAAGATGTAGAACACAGAGTGCTGGAGTAACTCAAAAGGTCAGAAAGCATCTCTGCAGGACATGGATAAGTGATTTTTTTTGGCCTCGGGTCCCGACCCGAAACATCACCTATCCCCATCCTCCAGAGTTGTTGCCTGACCTGCTGAGTTACTCCAGCATTTTGTGTTCGACACAAGGTTCAAGCATCAGCAATTCCTTTATAGCGCCGAAGCCAGGCGACTATCCGTGTGCTGGTCCCAGAAGTGGATCTGCTATCATTCATTACAATCGCTCCACTCTTTTAAATCTTTATATGTCTTGCCCTAAACATTACATCCTTTGGCTTGATTGTAATCATGTATAGTCTTTTTGCTGACTGGATAGCATTCAATAAAAGAGCTTTTCACCGTACCTCAGCACACGTAACAATAATAAAAATCAAAACCACTACTTCTAAGCATTATCTTTCAAATAATCAATTCAAGTTGATAAGACGTACACAAAATGCTGGAGTAACTTAGCGGGTCAGTCAGCATCTCTGGAGAAAAGGTACAGGTGATGTTTTAGGTTGAGACCCTTCACCAGACTGAAGAAGGATCTCAACCTGAAACGTCGCCAATTCCTTCTCTCCAGAGATGTTGCCTGTCCCGCCGAGTTACTCCAATACTTTATGTCTATCTTCGGTGTAAACCAGCATCTGCAGTTCCTTCTTACAAAATCATTTCAAGTGTACTTGTTAACCTAACCACTTACTCGATTGAGATGAATTGTCTTCTTTTGCCCCAGAATGGGCAGAATGTCATCGAGGTAATAGTCCTTGACTGGGTACATGAAGCCTGGTACAGTCACCACGGGGCAATCCCCGTAGTACTCTGATATGCGTTCCGTGTCGCTGGTGGCACTCATCAGGATGACCTTCAGCTCGGGGTTGGCCTCCAACACATTCTTCAGAAGGATGAGCAGGAAGTCAGTGTTGACATCCCGTTCATGGACCTCGTCCACGATGATGTGGCTAACACCTTCCAGCGAGGGGTTGCCTTGCATTTTCTTCAGGAGGATGCCGACAGTGCAGAACAAGAGAGCCCCTCCCCGGGTGGGTAGCATGCTCTCCAGCCGCACTTGGTAGCCCACGTTCTTCTTGAGGGCTGGACCCATCTCGTAGCCCACCCTCTGGCCCACGGACACAGCACTGATGCGCCGGGGCTGGGTTATCAGTATGTTGCAGCGAGCTCCTCGCTGGTCCAGGATGAACCTCTCCAATATGAACTGTGGGATCCTGGTGGTCTTCCCACATCCCGTTGCTCCCGATATGACCACAACTCGATTTTCCTCAATGGCAGAGATGATCGCTTCCTTGTGAGAGTCAACGGGCAGTGGCTTGAGCCTGCCTGGCCTGGATCTGTTCCAGTGCCAGAGCAATCTCTGGTTGATGCGCTCCACCTCTCCGTGTGGCATTGGGACATAAGCATCTCCTGTGATGGCATCACGAATCATGTCAAAGTTAGACTCTGGATCCACAGACTCCAGGTCACGGCTGATGGGCCTGAGCTCAGAGTCATAGAGGTCAGTTGTTGTTTTCACTGCGTACTGTGGGAGAAACAGGGGAAGAAAGTGGAGGAAGAACAACAATGTCAGCTGCATTTCTCTGCTTGCCAAGAATATTCTAAAGATGTCACAGAAAATGCAAAAAAAATGTAAAAGGTAATTTATAAATTTTCTATTCATTCCCTCTGGTTGCCCAAGCTTGGTTCAAATAAGTTTGTTTTGTTTTTAAAGATACAGCTTGGAAACTGACCCTTCGGCCCATCGACTCCACGCTGACCATCGATTACCTGTTTATACTAATTCGATGTTATCACACTTTTGCATCCTACACAGCAGGGGGAATTTACAGAATTTACCTACAAACCCCCATGTCTTTGAATGTAGGAGCAAACCAGAGCACCCGGTGAAAACCCACAGTCACAGGGAGAATGGACCTCATCTCCTTCCTAAAAGAGCATCCTTTAAATCTGAGGCTGTGACCTCTAGTCCCAGAGTAGAAACATCCAAGCCTTTCACTATTCTGTAAGTTTCAATGAGGTCCCCCTCTCATTCTTCTAAACTCCAGCAAATACAGGCCCAGTGTCGACAAACTCTCATCATTGGCTAACCAACTCATTCCCGGAATCATTCTTGTAAACCTCCTCTGGACCCTTTCCAGAGCCAGCACATCCTTCCTCAGATATGGTGCCCAAAATTGCTCACAATATTTCAAATGCTTCTCAGTTACTCTTCCAAAATCATAGGGAAAATCAGTGGTGCAGCAGGTAGAGCCAAAGACCCAGGTTTCATCCTGACCTCAGATGCTGTCTGTGTGAAGTCTGAACCACGTGGGACTCCTCCGGATGCTCCGACTTCCTCCCACATCCCAAAGACGTGCGAGATTGGAGCTCAAACCAGCATCTGCAGTCCTTTCCGCACAAGATTGTAGGTTAATTGGCCTCTGCAATTTGGCCTTTGTGTGTAGGAAGCAGATGTGAAAGTGGGATCACTGTGAGATCACAAGTGAGAAAGTGGGATAACACAGAACTAGTGTGAATGGGTGATCAATAGTCAGCGTGGACTTGGTGGGCTGTTGGAGCAGTGTCCATGCAGTCTAAACAAAACTCCAAATTTTTAAACAGGTCTAACGAAAGTGTTCCTGCAAACTTCAATGCTGCAGGCGGAATAGCCCAGCATCTTTGAAGCACTCTACAGTCGAAAAAAATGTTTGCTATGGTTTTTACACATAGTATGGAAATAACTTGCTCTGGTGAAACAAGTTTCTTTGCAAAGAGCTTTCTTTTTCTTTGCAAAGAGCTTTCTTTTAAGGTTGGATTAAAGATAATCCGAGGTCCTAAAGTGAGGTAGATGGTAGGCTGGTTTATCAAATACTACTTTTGCATAAGGAAGACTGCTTTTACTGACTTGGTCCAGATACTGTTGGATTCGTTGCTGGAGATTCTTGGGGATTGCCAGCCTGGTTGGTCTTCGTTCCTGATCACTCAACTCTTTTATTGCAGTCAGGTTGTACATGGCGTGGGTCAGTGGGTGGTTCTTCTGGTTAAGCAAGCCCAGATCCTGCCAAGGAGACAAAGATTGAACACTTTGAACACTTTGTAGAGGCCCTATTTGTGGCGACTCTTTGCATGCTTTGCGTCTGGTGTGCAAGAGTTTTACTGTGACATGTCTCATGTGATAATAAAGTATCATTCATTCATTCAAGATACATAAACGTAAGTCGAATTAACCCAGAACATTGTGCTCAGTTTAAGTTCAACACTGAAAAAGGAGTACATCAGACAAATGGATAACAAGTTCACAACCGTCATTGAGTCACACAGCTTTGAAACAGGCCCTTAGGCCCAATTTGCCCACGACAACATGCCCATCTACACTCGTCCCACCTGCCAACACTTGGCCTATAACCCTCTTAACCTATCCTATCAATGCACATGTCCAAATGTCTCATAAATGTTATGATAGTACCTGCCTACCCATTGTGTAAAAAAGCTACCCCTCAAGTTCTTTGCCCCCTCACCTTAAAACTATGTCCTCTGGTTCTCGATTCCCCTACTCTGGGCAAGACTCTGTGAATTTACCTTATCTATTCGTCTCATGATCTTATACACCTCTGTGTGATCACGCTACATCCTCCTGCACTCCAAGGAATAAAGTTCTAGCCTGCTCAATCTCACCCTATAAGCTCAGGCCCTTGGGTCCTGGTAACATCCTCGTAAAGGACTGTATGGAGGCTGTGGTTTAAAAGCATCTTTAGAATCTAAATTTAAATTCAATTCCAGTCCCAAACATTGCCTGTCCATTCCCTCCAAAGATGCTGCCTGACCCGCTGAATTTCGGTGGCATTGTGTGCTTTGCATATGGAACACAAGGTATTATTTCAATTCTGATGACTTAACAGATTTAACAAATTTAGAATCCTAGTTCTATTCCATTCAACAAACGTCCTTAGGGAGGCCACAGGACTCCTCGTCATATAAATGAAAACTGTATCTCTGCTGCTGTAGGGGACTGAGATGCATGGTGGTACAACTAGTGGGAAATTTTGTCTGTAACCAATCTATGCTGTACCTTTGCTCAAAGCTTTTGATGTCACAAGACAGGGAGAATATCAGTCTGTATCTAACCCATGCTGCAACATCCCTGGGAGTTTACACAATATCCAATCTATCCTGCATCTTCACTACCAATGTTGGAACAGTGTACTGACCCATCCTATCTGAGCTAGAGAGCGCTCCTGACCATCTACCTCACTTTAGGACCTCGGATTATCTTTAATCCAACTTTACTGGGCTTTGCTTGCACGCTACATTATTCCTTTTATCCTGGATCTCTACCCACTGTGGATGGCTTGATGGTCATCATGGTATGAAGATAGACACAAAATGCTGGAGTAACTCATCGGGACAGGCAGCATATCTGGACAGAAGGAATGGGTGACGTTTCGGGTCTCGACCCTTCAGACATTCCACTTGGGTACGATGGCACCGAAACAAAAAGCTTTTCACTGTACTTCTGTACACGTGACAATAAACTAAACTGAACTGAACTAAACTAGAAAACGTTAATGTAGAAGCCAAGAACCGCAAATGCTGGTTTATACCCAAAGATAGATACAAAGTGCTAGAGTAATTCAGCGGGTCAGGCAGCATCTCTGGAGAAAAAGGATGGGTGATGTTTCGGGTCAGAACCCTTCTTTAGACTGAAAGTAGAGGGGGGGGGGGGGGGGGGCTTATACATTCTGCAACTGGTTGGACATGTTTGGTGGCAGATAAAAAAGAGAGAAATTTATACAGTGTAGATCAGAAGAGGGATAATTTATTCTGTCATTGATATTAGCACAAAGGCCAAATTCTTTCTCAGAACATGCTTAATAGCATGACCATCCCTTAAACAGCTTGATATGACAGTGCTGAGCCCTTCTCATCCACTCAACCAAAAATGTAATGATGCATTTACATCCATGGCATTGTTAAACAATAACCAGTTGATTGCTCTGAATCTGCAGCTCAGGGTTTGCCCAATATTGAACGTCAAAAACAGAAAATGCTGGAGACACTCAGGAGGCCTCACATGTGTGGAAAGTGCAATAGAATTAACCAGTTTAACTCGGCATGATGGGTGGCACGGTGGTGCAGCTGGTAGAGCTGCTGCCTCACAGCGCCAGAGACCCGTCTTCCATCCTGACCTCAGTGCTGTCTGTGTAGAATTTGTATGTTCTCCCTGTGACCCTGTGGGTTTTCTCCGGGTGCTCCGGTTTCATCCCAGATTCCAAAGACGTGCAGGTTTGAAGGTAAATTGGCCCTCTGTCAATTAAACTGTCCCTAGTTTGGCGGGAGTCGATGAGTGAGTGGGATAACTTGAAACTAGTATGCATGAGTGATCGATGCTCGACATGGACTCGGTGGGCTGAAGGGCCTGTTTCCATGCGGTATCTGGGCTTTCAAGATAGACAAATATTCTGACCTTTATGTAAATTTTCATCAAAAGACTACATGGCCAGGCAGATTTCAATAAGGGGTAGGTTACACATCATCAAAAGGTTGAATGGATTAGGGGGTATTAGCAAAAAGGAGAGGTTGGAAAAAGCTTGGATTGTTTTCTCGAGAACATCAGAGGCCAAGGTGAAAATAGATAGAAGGACAGTAATAGACACAAAATGCTGGTAACTCAGCGGGACAGGCAGCATCCTCAGACTGAAGGGTCTCGACCCGAAACGTCACCCATTCCTTCTCTCCAGAGATGCTGCCTGTCCCACTGAGTTACTCCAGCATTTTGTGTCTATCTTCAGTGTAAACCAGCATCTGCAGTTCCTTCCTACACAGTAAGTACAGTAATACTTCAATTAGTGCTTTAGATACATTCCTACAAAATGAGAGTGTTAAACAGAACAGCATACTGTGTGGTCATTATACAAGATCATTATAACCATTGCTTTGCGATTCTGGGGAAAATCCTTGACTCTCTGCATGTATGCACTTACAGCTTCAACAGAAACATAGAAAATAGGTGCAGGAGGAGGCCATTCGGCCCTTCGAGCCAGCACCGCCAGAGATCAGATGCAGTGCAGGTTTTATTATTTTTTGAGGGCTCCAAACTGAAAGAGCACTATAGCGAAGCAGCGTTATCGGGGTAGCACTAAACAAGGTATTACTGTATATAAAATCGTGAGGCATAGGTAGGGTAGAGTGTTAGACCTGAACGTCTGATTTTAAAGACTAGAGGACATAAATTTGGAGTGAGTAAGGCAAAGTTTAAACGTGATGTGCAGGGTGTTTTGTTTACACATAGAGGGTAGTGGGTGCCTGGAACACATTGGAGACAGATACAATGTCTGAAGAAGGGTCTCGATCCAAAACGTCGCCTATCTACGTTATCCAGAGATGCTACCTGACTTGCTGAGTTACTCCAGTACTCTGTGTCTTTTTTAGTGAACCAGCACATGCATTTCCTTGTGACTCTGACTATTTATCTGCAGGATCAGATACTAGTTGAAGAGTAATGAGTTTTGAGAGCTGACTAACCATAGAAACATAGAAAATAGGTGCAGGAGGAGGCCATTTGGCCCTTTGAGCTAGCACCGCCATTCATTGTGATCATGGCTGATCATCCACAATCAGTAATCCGTGCCTGCCTTCTCTCCATACCCCTTGATACCCCTAGAGCTCTATCTAACTCTCTTTAAAATTCATCCAGTGAATTGGCCTCCACTGCCTTCTATGGCAGAGAATTCCACAAATTCACAACTCTCTGGGTGAAAAAGTTACTTCTCACCTCAGTTTTAAATGGCCTCCCCTTTATTCTTAGACTGTGTGGCCCCTGGTTCTGGCCTCCCCCAACATTGGGAACATTTTTCCTGCATCTAGCTTGTCCAATCCTTTTATAATGTTATACGTCTAAATAACCATGTGGCTATTCAGCTGGTAGAAGATATTTCTGAGATCAACAGACACAGGCCTCAGCGCGCGGCAAGTTGCAATCACCTTCAGCTTCTTACAGGCCAGAGCCGCCGCTCTCCGCTCTGCCTCAGTTTTCCGCCGACCACTTGCGATAAAGGTCATCGGGGTTGGCCACTGCACCTCGAGCCGACAGACCTTCACCGGATTACCATCCGTGGAATATTTCAGATAATCCTGAGGGAACACATTTACATTAGATCTCCATTTATCAGAGCAGATCGGAAATCATATTGTCAATGCAAAAATAAAACTGCTGGAAACATCTGGAGCACACAAATACACCTCCTACTTCTTACAGTGCATATGTAGAGGATGTTTCCACCAGTGGGAGTGTCTAGGTCCAGAGGGCACAGCCTCAGAATTAATGGAACGTTCCTTTAGGAATGAGATGAGAAGGAATTTCTTTAGTTAGAGGGTGGTGAATCTGTGGAATTCATTGCCACAGAAGGCTGTGGTCGCCAAGTCAATGGATATTTTTAAGACAGTTATAGATAGATTCTTGATTAGTACGAGTGTCAGGGGTTATGGGGAAAAGGCAGAATGGGGTTGAGATGGAGAGATGGATTAGCCATGATTAAATAGCAGAGTAGACTTGATGGGCCGAATTGCCTAATTCTGCTTATGAACTTAAGCTCTTGTGGGTTCATGCATGCAATGAAATGGGAGGGCGTGTGTGGCCGGAGAGCGTTTTTACTTGGCACGGACATTATGGCCCAAAGGGCCTGTTCTTGCGCTGTGTTGCTCCATGAAACTAAACCGGCTGTGCTTGGGGACCAGAATGCGGCAGGGGAAAAGAAGATTAAGGTACAGGAAAGAATGGGAGGTGTAGATCGCACTTGAGTCATAGTGTCATATATCACAGGCCCTTTGGACCAACTCAAGATGGCCCTTTTACCTATGTTTGGCCCATTCTCTTCTAAGCATTTTCTATTCATGAGCCAGTCCAATCTACCTGCCTCGACAGCCTCCTCTGGCAGATTGTACCGTATACCCACCACCCTGTGCGTAAAAGATGCCCCTCATTTTATTCCATGCTGTATCTCTAAACTAATGGAAATGATTCCATTTTACTCACTGTGATAGTGGAGGAGGTTGTTGCTATCTGTATGACCTTCGACAAGAGGTTCTTGGGCTCAGGGAACTGGGTGAGAGCACGCATTGCAATGGAATTGTCGGGCATGGTCCCTTGCCCTCTTCTGCTAAAAGGTAATCAAAATCAATGTCAGCACTGACCCACACGAACAGCAGGCTCAGGGAGAGAAGCAAGCGATCAAACTCTGGTTCTACAGAGCCATGAATATTTTAAACTGAATGCATACAAACACAAATAATGTTCTAGAACAATCCTACAGGATGATGGCAAAATGAGACATTGTGAAGTCATGGCAGCAGTTCTGATGTAACGATTATGCTGTCACAGAGGGAACTAACATCAAGGGGTAGGGTCCAAGGTCCGTCCCAAGCACCCTCCAGTCTTTAGACTTTAGAGATATAGCCCAGAAACAGGCCCTTCGGCCCACCGAGTCTACAATGGCCAGCGATCACCTCGTGCACTAGCACTACACAAAAAAACAGGACAATTTATATGGTGATAGGTAATAAGGAGCAGAATCGGCCCATCGTCCACTCCGCCATTCAATCACGGCTGATCTATCTCTCCTAACTCTGCCTTCTCCCCATAACTCCTGATACCCATACTATTCAAGAATTTATCTATCTCTGCTTTAAAAATATCAATTGACGGCCTCCACAGCCTTTTGTGGCAAAGAATTCCACAGATTCACCACCCCGTGACATCCTCTGAAACATCCTGAAAGAGAATGGAGCGACTGGGCTTGTATACACTGGAATTTAGACGGATGAGCAGGATCTTATTGAAACATATAAGATTATTAAGGGATTGGACACGCTAGAGGCAGGAAACATGTTCCCGATGTTGGGGGAGTCCAGAACAAGGGGCCAGTTTAAGAATAAGGGGTAGGCTATTTAGAACGGAGATGAGGAAGAACTTTTTCACCCAGAGAGTTGTGAATCTGTGGAACTCTCTGCCTCAGAAGGCAGTGGAAGCCAATTCTCTGGATGCTTTCAAGAGAGTTAGATAGAGCTCTTAAAGATAGCGGAGTCAAGGGATATGGGAAGAAGGCAGAAACGGGGCACTGATTGTGGATGATCAGCCATGATCACAGTGAATGGTGGTGCTGGTGGGAAGGGCCGAATGGCCTAATTCTGCACCTATTGTCTATTATACTCTCCACATTCACTCTATCCAAGCCTTTCACTATTTGGTATGCTTCAATGATGTTCCCCCCTCATTCTTCCAAACTCCAGCGAGTACAGGCCCAGTGTCGTCAAACGCTCATCATATGTTAACCCACTCATTCCTGGGATTATTCTTGTAAACCTCCTCTGGACCCTCTCCTTCCAACTTCCACATCCATCTTAAAATATTGTCTCCAACTATAATGGTCTTTGAAGTGGTTGTCGCCATGTATCTACTTCTCCCCATGGCTGCAAAACCTGCAGACACCGTGTACAGGAGCACCGATGCCCCAACGACAAAATTCAAACAATTACAAGAAAAACATCACTGCAATTACCAAGAACAGATTTACACAAAGGACAGTGGGTATATGGAACAAGCTGCCAGAGGAGGTAGCTGAGGCAGGGACTATAACCACATTTAAAAGACATTTAGGCAGGTACATGGATAAGACAGGTTTAGAGGGACACGGGCCCAAACACAAGCAGGTGGGACTAGTGTAGATGGGACATGCTGGTCGGCATGGGCAAGTTGGGCCGACTGTATGACTCTATGATTCTAACAGATGGTAGGGGTATTACACCCGTTACTGCCAGGGAGGACAGCTGAGCATTGTGTCTTCATAACCATGTAGATGGACACATGGAGCCTCAATGCCCACATGGGAACTTAAATACAGTCTCCACTCATATCCTCCCAATAGAAATCTTTGACACTGACAAAGCTCTACATTCCTGTAAAGTATTCATCCAATTACCTTCAAACGTAAGTAGTCCAACTAAAAATAAGATGCGGATGACACAAAGCTGGGTGGCAGTGTGAGCTGCGAGGAGGATGCTATGAGGCTGCAGGATGACTTGGGTAGGTTGGATGAGTGGGCAAATGCATGGCAGATGCAGTATAATGTGGATAAATGTGAGGTTATCCACTTTGGTGGCAAGAACAGGAAGGCAGATTATTATCGGAATGGTGTCAGGTTAGGAAAAGCAGAGGTGCAACGAGACCTGGGTGTCCTTGTACATCAGTCACTGAAAGTAAGCATGCAGGTACAGCAGGCAGTGAAGAAAGCAAATGGCATGTTGGCCTTCATAGCGTGAGGATTTGAGTATAGGAGCAAGGTCCTACTGCAGTTGTACAGGGCCCTGGTGAGACCACACCTGGAGTATTGTGTGCAGTTCTGGTCTCCTAAGTTGAGGAAGGACATTCTTGCTATTGAGGGGATGCAGCGTAGGTTCACCAGGTTAATTCCCGGGATGGCAGGACTGACAAACGATGAAAGAATGGATCGACTGGGCTTATATTCACTGGAATTTAGAAGGATGAGAGGGGATCGTACAGAAACATATAAAATTCTTAAGGGATTGGACAAGCTAGATGCAAGAAAAATGTTCCTGATGTTGGGGGAGTCCAGAATCAGGGGTCACAGTTTAAGAATAAGGGGCTTAGGACTGAGATGAGGAAAAACATTTTCACCAAGAGAGTTGTGACTCTGTGGAATTCTCTGCCACAGAAGGCAGTGAAGGCCAATTCACTGGATGTATTCAAGAGAGAGTTAGTTATTGCTCATAGGGCTAACAGAATCAAATATGGGGAAAAAGCAGGAACGGGGTACCGATTCTAGATGATCAGCCATAATCATATTGAATGGTGGTGCAGGCTCAAAGGGCCGAATGGCCTGCTCCTGCACCTACTTTCTATGTTTCTAAATGTAAACAAAACAAAATTGCAATAGAACATTATTGCATTAGAACAAAATTGCAATAGAACATTTGCAATAGAGCTATTATTTGTGTGACCTTAGTCTTCTTGGTGTTCGAGGACACTGGTTGGGAAGGTACTGCCAGTAAATTTGGAAAATTTTATAGCAGCCATTGTATGTCAATGTGGTTTAAATGTTTTGGGTGGATGATGGGGTGCTCATCAAGAAACCTCTTTTGTCCTTGTTGTGGGATACACAATCATCCAGGCAAATGGATGGCTCACCATAATGCTCCTGATTTGTGCCTTCAAATGTTCGAGGAACAGAATTAGGCCATTCAGCCCATCAAGTCTACTCCGCCATTCAATCATGGTTGATCTATCTTTCCCTCTCAACCCCATTTTCCTGCTTTTGCCCACATCCCGACATACTTCCTAATCAAAAATCTCTTCCCCTCTCCCTTCCCAGTTCTCCCACTGTCTTCCTGTCTCCACCTATATCCTTTCTTTGTCCCTCCCCCCCCTGATATCAGTCTGAAGAAGGGTCTCGACCCAAAACGTCACCCATTCTTTCTCTCCTAGATGCTACCTGACCTGCTGAGTTACTCCAGCATTTTGGGATACCTTCGATTTGTACTAGCATCTGCAGTTACTTTCCTACACTAATCAAGAATCTGTCAGTCTCCGCCATAAAAATATCCACTGACTTGGCCTCCACAGCCGTCTGTGGCAATGAGTTCCACAGTGCGAGTGTGGCAACCTTTGGGACACAAGGAACAGAGTAAGATCGGGTAGACACACAGAGTCTCTTGTCCCAGAGTAGGGGAATCGAGAACCAAAGGACATAGTATTAAGATGAAGGGGAAAAGATTTAATAGGAATTCGAGGGGTAACTTTTTCACACAAAGGGTGGTGGGTGGATGGAATGAGCTGCCAGAGGAGGTAGTTGAGGCAGGGACTATCCCAACTTTAAGAAACAGTTAGACAGGTATATGGATAGGACAGGTTTGGAGGGATATGGGCCAAACGCAGGCAGGTGGGACTAGTGTTGCTGGGACATATTGGCCGGTGTGGGCAAGTTGGGCCGAAGTCCCTTTCCATGCTGTATCACTCTATAACTCACTGCCGAAAATCCAGTCTCTTACCCACTCCTGTAACCAAACTATTTAAGATCCAGTTGAGATTTTGGTCAATAATCCCAAAATGCTGACGGTCGCGTACTCAGAATTGCAAATGCATTGGATATAAAAGGTATGTGAATAGATTCCTCTCAGAGGCCATTGCTCACCAATCTCCTGGTACTTTTAACTACATCTCTGCTAACATACTAAGTTATTTAAACTTTTTTTTCTCTTTCAGTCTAGATTACATCCTCAAGTCTCCACAACAGAAGCTGAATTCAGGACATTCCACACCAGAGAAAATAGTGCTCCCACTGAACCAGGACTGATAAATATGATTTTCATCTCTTAGTGGTATCTCGCCTTCCTCTGAGTAACTGCAACTAATACCAGTTGTCACCTTTATGGACTCTTCTTCATAACCCTTACTCTCCCTTTGGAATAGATAGATGGAATCATGAACGCACAGAGTCTTTTACCAGAGTAGGGGAATCAATAACCAGTGGATGTGGGTTACAGTAAGAAGGGCTAGATTTAATAGGATCCTGACGAGCAACTTTTTCACACAAAGGGTATATGGAACGAACTGCCAGAGGAGATAGTTGACGCAGGTACAATAACAACAGTTAAAAGACATTTGGACAGGTACATGGATGGGAAAGGTTTAGTGGGATATATGGGCTGAACGTGGGCAAATAGGATTAACTTAGATGGGCCATCTGGGATGGCATGGACAGGTTGGCCGATGGGCCTGTTTCTGTGCTCTGTGACTGGTTCAACTACTTAAGGCCAAATAGTGAAATATGGCAATAAAACGTGGTGAAAGGCATGGAATAAATAAAACGACTGCAAAACAATCATCCACATCAGTGCTTCTTAAACTGGTGAATGGTTCACCCAAGGCTGAATGAAATTATTTTGGGGTGAATGAAGGGTGAATGACTTAATATATATATAAAATTATACACAAGGGAGAATAAGACAAAAATTACCAAAAAACATAAGAAAATTTAGTCGAGGGTGAATGAAAGTTTGTGATAAAGACTCAATGGTGAATGACACTGAAATAGTTTAAGAAGCACTGATCAACGTCATTCTTGAAATATGATGACACAGTGGCCCTTCAGGCAGATAACACTCAAATGCAAAAGCAGGTTAAAACAGCCACCATTCTGACCTTGATGAAGGCTTGTCATGGGGGTCGTTGTCTGTGAGTGAGAGGAAGTCTGTACAGTCCATTATCCCTTCTTCCACCATCTCGTCCACCTCTTCACTATCCCCCATCAGACCCACCTGTGGTCGTCCGTCAGCAAACTTTGCAGCCAGTTGCACGTATTCTTGAGCTCGGAAGAGCTGGTTCTTTGGTCCAAGAAGGCCCCATTGCTGCCCAAAACACAACCAGAAAGTGCACAGTCTTAAAAACCATTGTGTGCAATTAAAAGCATTTATTGTGTGCAGTTCTCGTAGTCATAGAGTAATAGTGTGGAAACAGGCCCTTCAGCCCAACTTGGCCACACCGGCCAACATGCCCCAGCTACACTCGTCCCAACTGCCTGTGTTTGGTCCATATCCCTCCAAACCAGTCCTATCCATGTGCCTGTCTAACTGTTTCTTAAACATTGGGATAGTCCCAGCCTCAACTACCTCCTCTGGCAGCTTGTTCCATACACCCCCACCCCCCCAACAATTATGTGAAAAGGTTACCCTTCAGATTCCTAATAAATCTTTTTCCCTTTACCTTAAACCCTTTGTCCTCTGGTCCTCGATGCACCTGCTCTGGGCAAGAGACTGCATCTACCCGATCTATCCCTCTCATGATTTTGTACACCTCTATAAGATCTCCCCTCAGCCTCCTGCGCTCCAAGGAAGAGTTACAGCCTACTCAAACTCTCCATGTAGCTCAAACCATCTAGTCCAGGCAACACTGGAATTTAGAAGGATGAGAGGGGATCTTATAGAAACGTATAAAATTATCAAAGTACTGGACAAGCTAGATGCAGGAAAAATATTCCCAATGTTGGGGGAGTCCAGAACCGGGGGCCACAGTCTAAGAATAAAGGGGAAGCCATTTAAAACTGAGGTGAGAAGAAACCTTTTCATCCAGAGAGTTGTGAATTTGTGGAATTCTCTGCCATAGAAGGCAGTGGAGGCCAATTCACTTGATAAATTTAAAAGAGTTAGATAGAGCTTTATCAAGGGACATTAGGAGAAGGCAGGCACAGGTTGTGGATGATCAGCCATGATCACAACGTATGGCGGTGCTGGTTCACAGGGCCAAATGGCCTCCTCCTGCACCTATTTTCTATGTTTCTCTGTTTCTATGTAACATACTCGTAAATCTTCTCTGTATCTTTTCTAGCTTGACATCATCTTTCCTATAACATGGTGCCCAGAACTGAACACAATTGCCCAGATCAGAACACAGTTCTGCTCACCCTATTACAAGAAGTGTGTGGAAGCTTTGGAAAGGGTGCAGAGGGAGTTTACCAGAGCGTTGCCTGGATCAGGGGACATTAGCTACAGGGACAGATTTGGATTGTTTTCTCTGGAATGCCAGAGGTTGTGGGTAGACCTGGTAGAAGTACAGAAAATTATGAAACATAGATCGGGTAAACAGTTCGGATCCTTATCCCGGTATGAAAAAATCAAACACTAGAGGGCATAGCTTTAAGGTGAGAGGGGCAATATTTAAAGGAGACTAGACCAAGTGGACCCGTTGGGCCCAAACCTCTCCTGCATTGGTGCAGCACCCTCTCCCCCTCTCCTCCCCTCCTCTTTCCCCCTCCTCTTCCCCCCTCCCCTCCCCTCCCCCACTCCATCCCCCTCAGCCTCCCTTATCCCTCCTCCCCCCTCCCTCCCTCCTTCCCTAGGAGATAGATTTACACTTTAAAATGTGAATAACTTTAAAAACATAACACCGATTTCAATGAAACCTCTTCCGTTAGCACCAAAGGGACGACGGTGAGTAAGGTGGGCCTAAAATTGTCACGCTATCGTGTACCGTTTTGGCTGTAGTTCAGGGACAAACAAACGAGAGTTTTATTATATAGATGTGTGGGCCAATTTTGTTTTACAGTGGGTGGTGAGTGCTTGGTGTGGTGGTTGAAGCAGATACGATAGTGACATGTAAGAGACCTTTGAATAGATACGTGGATATGCAGGGAATGGAGCGATATGGGTTATGTGCAGGTAGATAAGTGATGTCCTTGGCATCATGTTCTGCGCAGACATTGTGGTCCAAAGGGCCTGTTCTTGTCCTGTACTCGACCTATTTCTTTTCTCCAGAGATGCTGCCCGACCTGCTGAGTTACCTCAGTCTTTTGTGTCTGTCCCCACTAATGCATGTTTGGGCATTGATTTTTTACTTTATCCCAGCCCTCTTGTCCTGTGATAAGGAGCCAAATTCACTACCCCCATTGGACTTTGTCTCTGGAACTGATGCGCTACAATGCTGAGAACAATATTCTGCACTCTGTGTCTTCCTCTTTGCCCTACCTACCTATTGTACTTGAGAGTCTGATTTAATTATATTATCTAATTTGTTTGGACAGTATGCAAAATAAAGCTTTTCACTGTACCTCGGTATACGTACAATCATAAACCTAAACCTTTTGCAGGGATAAGAAAGCAACAAGAAACGTGATTAGAAATTGCAGCAAAATATCTCACTTTAACTCATCAGGAAGCTTGCTGCGGCTCCTCAACTCAGATACCTACAAGGAAAGTAAACTGAAGTATTGTGTCTCTCCGCCCAAACTGTGAGAATTCATTGGATTCAATAAGCAATGAAATCATACCTTGAAAATGCCACAGGCAACTGCTGCAGCATGCTTCTCTGCTTCAACCTTCCTTGCACCGTAACCCTTTATCACCAGTTTCCGTGGCCAAGATAGGTATAGGAGAGTTTTCTTTGCAAAGAAAGAGAAAGCTGTAAAGTTCCAAAGTAAATCATAGGATCGGGTCACAAATAGCTTGCAAAAGATTCCAGTATACTGCCTGGCAATGTTATAAAATATTATAGGTCAATATTGCTGAGAACACAGTCCCTGTCCTAACAGAGCTACCGCCTTACGGCGCTAGAGACCCTGAGTTGATCCTGATTACAGGCGCTTGTCTGTACGGTGTTTGTATGTTTTCCCTGTGACCTGTGTGGGTTTTCTACGAGATCTTCGGTTTCCTCCCACATTCCAAAGACGTACAGGTACGTAGGTGAATTGGCTTGGTGTAAATTAAGAAAATAACTGCAGATGCTGGTACAAATCGAAGGTATTTATTCACAAAATGCTGGAGTAACTCAGCAGGTCAGGCAGCATCTCAGGAGAGAAGGAATGGGTGACGTTTCGGGTCGAGACCCTTCTTCAGACTGATGTCAGGGGGGCGGGACAAAGGAAGGATATAGGTGGAGACAGGAAGATAGAGGGAGATCTAGAAAGGGGGAGGGGAAGAGAGGGACAGAGGAACTATCTAAAGTTGTAAATGTAAAATTATCTCTAGTGTGTGTAGGGTAGTGTTAATGTGCGGGGACTGCCGATCGGTGAGGACTCGGTGGGCTGAAGGGCCTGTTTCCGTGCTGCATCTCTAAACTAAACTAACTCTGAGGAGACTCAGATTGCTGTGGGTGGGAAGTTGATAAACATTGGCTCCACAATGCACTACTTTGATGCACTCTGGGCCCACTATTTATCTTTATTGATATGAACAATTTGACTTTGGTAACCTTAAGTATGATTTCAAATTTTACATCAAATTTAGGATTGTGGTTAATACTAAGTGCAGTAAGAAAATACTGAATGACAATGATAAATTTGCATAATGGACAAGGTATTGACAAATTATGTTTTTCAATGTAGCTAAATGATATATTTTGGTATGAGGATTAAGGAGGCAACATATTTAGACATTAGAGATACAGTGTGGAAACAGGACCTTCAGCCCACCTAGTCCTCGACAACCAGCGATTACATTGTACCTTAGCACTATTCTACATGCTAGGGACAATTTACAATTTACTGACGCCAATTAACCTACAAACCTGTACGTCTTTGGATTGTGGGAGGAAACCGGAGCACCCGGAGAAAACTCACGGTCACGGGGAGACCGTAAAAACTCCATACAGACAGCACCCGTAGTCTGGATTGAGTCGAGGTCTCTGGCGCTGTAAGGCAGCAACTCTACCGCTGCGCCACTGTGCCGCCTTATTTCTTAGAAAGTAAGAGTCTAAATGGGTGCAGAATGACCGGAGGATACTAATATGTGTAGGAAGGAACAGTAAGTAGATGCTGGTTTAACCCGAAGATAGACACAAAATGCTGGAGTAACTCAGCGGGACAGACAGCTTCTCTGACGAGAAAGAATGGGTGACGGTTCTGGTCGAGACCCTTCTTCAGACTGAAGAGCCTCGACCCGAAACGTCACCCATTCCTTCTATCCAGTGATGCTGCCTGTCCCGCTGAGTTACTCCAGCATTTTGTGTCTACCTTTGATTTAAACAAGCATCTGCAGTTCTTTCCTATACATGGAGAACTTCAAGGACTATTTCCTCCTGCCAGCACCTCTGGGGTGTGTCCTGCTGGTGAGCAGGATTGGACACAGGGATCGTAATGGAGAAATCTCACACATAGATATATTGGGCATCTTTTAGCAACTATTTGCTCTAACTGCAAGTTTATTGATGGTCTGACTATCTCCAACCCTAATTTAATAAAATGCGCAAAATTGGAAATCGCAATTTTAATTCCAGAGTCTAGTTCATTACTAAATATTGATGACACCAGTGTCCCTTCACTGATCTTTGTGGAACACCACTCCCAATTTCTTCCATCGTGAATAACTACCCTTTACTCTTGCTCTGCTTTCTGCCTTGAAGGCAGCTAGCAATCCACTCTGCCACTTATTTCCTGGCTAGACAGTATATAACACTTGTCATTTGTCTGTTGTAGAAACATAGAAAATAGGTGGAGGAGTAGGCCATTCGGCCCTTCGAGCCTGCACCGCCATTCAATATGATCATGGCTGATCATCCAGCTCAGTAACCTGTACCTGCCTTCTCTCCATACCCCCTGATTCTTTAGCAAAAAGGGCCACATCTAACTCCCTCTTAAATATAGCCAATGAACTGGCCTCAACTACCTTCTGTGGCAGAGAATTCCACAGACTCACCACTCTCTGTGTGAAGAAATGTTTTCTCATCTCGGTCCTAAAAGACTTCCCCCTTATCCTTAAGCTGTGCCCCCTGGTTCTGGAATCCCCCAACATCGGGAACAATCTTCCCGCATCTAGCTTCTCCAACCCCTTAAGAATTTTATATGTTTCTATAAGATCCCCCCTCAGTCTTCTAAATTCCAAACTGCACACAATACTCCAGGTGCAGTCTCACCAAGGCCCTGTACAACTGCAGCAGAACCTCCCTGCTCCTAAACTCAAATCCTCTTGCTATGAATGCCAACATACCATTCGCTTTCTTCACTGCCTGCTGCACCTGCATGCTTGCTTTCAATGACTGGTGCACCATGACACCCAGGTCACGTTGCATCTCCCCTTCTCCCAATCGATCACCATTCAGGTAATACTCTGCTTTCCTGTTCTTGCCGCCAAAGTGGATAACCTCACATTTATCCACATTATATTGCATCTGCCATGCATTTGCCCACTCGCCTAATCTATCCAAGTCACTCTGCAGCCTCCTAGCATCCTCCTCGCAGCTAACACTGCCACCCAGCTTCCTGTCATCCGCAAACTTAGAGATGTTGCATTCAATTCCCTCGTCCAAATCATTAATATACACTGTAAATAACTGGGGTCCCAGCACTGAGCCTTGCGGTACCCCACTAGTCACTGCCTGCCATTCCGAAAAGGACCAGTTTATTCCTACTCTTTGCTTCCTGTCCGCCAACCAATTTTCTATCCACCTCAACACTGAACCCTCAATACCGTGTGCTTTAAGTTTGTACATCAATCTCCTATGTGGGACCTTGTGGAAGGCCTTCTGAAAGTCCAGATATAACACATCGACTGGTTCTCCCTTATCCACTCTACTAGTTACATCCTCGAAAAATTCTATAAGATTCGTCAGACATGATTTGCCTTTTGTAAATCCATGCTGACTTTGTCCGATGATTTCACCACTTTCCAAATGTGATGCTATCACATCTTTGATAACTGACTCTAGCATTTTCCCCACTACCGATGTTAGGCTAACTGGTCTATAATTCCCCGTTTTCTCTCTCTCTCCCTTTTTAAAAAGTGGGGTTACATTAGCTACCCTCCAATCCTCAGGAACTACTACAGAATCTAAAGAGTTTTGAAAAATTATCACTAATGCATCCACTATTTCTGAGGCTACTTCCTTAAGCACTCTGGGATGCAGCCTATCTGGCCCTGGGGATTTATCTGCCTTTAATCCATTTAATTTACCTAACACCACTTCCCGACTAACCTGGATTTCCCTCAGTTCCTCCATCTCATTAGACCCCCGGTCCCCCGCTATTTCCGGCAGACGGTTTATGTCTTCCTTAGTGAAGACAGAACCAAAGTATTTGTTCAATTGGTCTGCCATCTCCTTGTTCCCTATGATCAATTCACCTGTTTCCGACTGCAAGGGACCTACATTTGTCTTAACTAATCTTTTTCTCTTCACATATCTATAAAAGCTTTTGCAGTCAGTTTTGATGTTCCTTGCCAGTTTTCCCTCATAATCTATTTTCCCTTTCCTAATTAAGCCCTTTGTCCTCCTCTGCTGGACTCTGAATTTCTCCCAGTCCTCTGGTATGCTACTTTTTCTGGCTAATCTGTATGCTTCATCTTTTGTTTTAATACTATCCTTGATTTCCCTTGTTAGCCACGGATGCACTACCTTTCCTGGTTTGTTCTTTTGCCAAACTGGGATGAACACTTGTTGTAGTTCATCCATGCGACCTTTAAATGCCTTCCATTGCATGTCCACCGTCAACCCTTTCAGCATCAATTGCCAGTCTATCTTGGACAATTCACGCCTCATACCCTCAAAGTTACCTTTCTTTAAGTTCAGAACACTTGTTTCTGTATTGACTTTGTCACTCTCCATCCTAATGAAGAACTCCACCATATTATGATCACTCTTGCCCAAGGGGCCTCGCACAAGACTGCTAACTAACCCTTCCTCATTACTCAATACCCAGTCTAGAATGGCCTGCTCTCTCGTTGGTTCCTCGACATGTTGGTTTAGAAAACCATCTCGCAAACATTCCAAGAAATCCTCTTCCTCAGCACCCCTGCCAGTTTGGTTCACCCAATCTATATGTAGATTGAAGTTACCCATTATAACTGCTGCACCTTTGGTGCATGCATTTCTAATTTCCTGCGTGATGCCATCCCCAACCTCACTACTGCTGTTAGGTGGCCTGTACACAACTCCCACTAGCGTTTTCTGCCCCTTAGTGTTTCGCAGCTCTACCCATATCGATTCCACATCCTCCGAGCTAATGTCCTTCCTTTCCATTGCGTTAATCTCCTGTCTAACCAGCAACGCTACCCCACCTCCTTTTCCTTTCTGTCTATCCCGCCTGAATATAGAATATCCCTGGATGTTGAGCTCCCAGCCTTGGTCACCCTGGAGCCACGTCTCCGTAATCCCAACTACATCATAATCATTAACAACAATCTCCACATTTAATTCATCCACCTTATTCCGAATACTCCTTGGATTGAGACACAAAGCCTTCAGGCTTGTTTTTATAACACTCTTGCCCCTTATATAATTATGTTGCAAAGTGGTCCTTTTTGATTTTTGCCCTGGATTTGTCTGCCTGCCACTTTTACTTTTCACCTTGCTACCTATTGTTTCTACCCTCACTTTATACCCCTCTGTCTCTCTGCTCTTGTTCCCATCCCCCTGCCATATTAGTTGTGGTGGATCTTATCAGAAGCCGCTTGAAAATCTAGGTAAATCACATCCACTGTATTGACAATGTCAAGTTTCACTGTTGCCTGTTTAAAAAATTTAGTAAAGTTGGCCAGACAATGTTTTCCCTTTTGAAATCCACACTGACTATTCTTTTTGTTCATTTATACATTTATGGGATGTGGACATGGCTGAATGCTAAGAACTGCTCTTTTGGCTCACATATGAAGAACCGTTAAAAATGTGGATACAAGGAACTCTAGATGCTGGTTAATACACAAAAGGACACAAGGTGCTGGAGTAACTCAGTAGGTCGGGTAGCATCTCTGGAGAACATGTTGTAGATGACAATTCAGGTCGAGACCCGAAACATCTTTTTACAAAGAACAGTAATTTGGGGAAAGCCTCATGTCAGCATATGAGGAACAGTGACCAGAAGGACCTCAGGCTCACAATGGAGATACATAATTGAATGAGGTTGTTCACATGGGACACAAGGTTTCAACAGCTCGTACTTGTGCCTCACAACTCCATCCAGATCTCCCAATGCTATTATAGATTCCACATTCTCCCTGTGACCACATGGGTTTCTCCACTCATTCCCACATCCAAGACATGCTGGCAGCTTAACTATTCTTCCCTTTGCCCCACCCTGATGCACACCTATTCCCGCCCTCCCACCTATGTACCTTCCTCCAAATTTCATGCCTTAGCACTTCTCCTTATTTTACACTTTTTTGACTCTTTTTCATCTCTAGCCATTGTCCAGCCATCTGCCAATCAAATCTCCCCTCGCCTGTATCCACCCATCACTTGCCAAATTTTATACCGCTCCCACTTCCTTTCCAGCTTTCTCCCCTCTAAATCAGTCTGAAGAAGGGTTCAGACCATGTCACCTATCCATATTCTCCAGAGATGCTGCCTGACCTGCAAAGTTATTCCAGCACTTTATGTTCAATGCAAGATTCCAGCTTCTGCAGTTCCTTGTGTTTACTGTAAATTACTCCTGATGTGGTGGGTGTAGAGGGTGGAATAGACGGGCAGAAACAAAATAGGTCACAGGAAAAGTTAGACGGGGGAATGCAAATATTCAACGTGCGGAATAGCTGCCTTATATGTCGTAATGAAATATTAAAAAATAAGAAACTCAGCTGATAGACCATACAATGCCAGAGCCCCACCTTCGATCCTGACCTTGGGTGATGTGTCTGTGGAATTTGCATATTCTCCCTGTGACCACGTGGGTTTACTCCGGGTGCTCCAGTTTCCCCCCACATCCATGATGTGGGGGGAAACTACAACTCCCAGGGAATCTACAAAAAGGCAGATTTGTAGATTAACTGGCCTCCAGTGCGTAAGGAGTGGATGCAAAAGGGGGATAACATAGAACCAGTGTGAACAGGTTAGCATAGACTTGAGGGGCTGAAGAGCCTGTTTCCATGCTGTAATTCTCTAAACAAATATTCACGGTCATTTGCCTCTGCTAAACAACACACCGAAAGCTGCAAACATCAGCTTAATGCAAACCCAAGCAACAGTAACACGGAGCTATGTATTGCATGTCCAGTAACCCAGGTATCAATGATGCAGGAAGGAACTGCAGATGCTGGTTTAAACCGAAGATAGACACAAAATGCTGGAGTAACTCAGCGGGACAGGCAGCATCACTGGATAGAAGGATGGGTGATGTCTCGGGTCAAGACGCTTCTTCAGATTCCCAGGTGTCAATGATATGGATGCAGAGCTGGGGTGTGTGGAATCAAGGGGCATCCACAGATCCTACCCAGAGATCGACCAAATATAATTTACATTACGATGGAAATAAAGATGGAAGAAAACCTTACTTTAGTAGGTCCTTGGAAAGATTTGTAGACAATGCGATCCTTCACATCAGAAACTTTCAGAGCTCGTTGTATAACCTGAGTCAGCAGGTCTTTAGGCTGTGGAAACTCTTGGAGTAGAGTCTGTAAATCTGAACAACAAATTAAACTCAATGTTAGCATTCATCAGCAAGATCCCAAACCTAAAGCCTGGGATTGGGGAGGCCATGTGGGTGGAAGGGTCAACTTCTTAGAAATATAGAAACAGAAAAATAGATGCAGGAGGCCATTTGGCCCTTGGACCATTCAATATGATCACGGCTGATCATTTAAAATCAGTACCCCGTTCCTGCTTTTTCCCCTATAACCCTTGATTCCTTTAGCCCTGGAGCTAAACCTAACTCTCTCTTTTGCCATAATGTTTACAGGGATACAAATCAATAACCTCTTGGTCATTATGCAAATTGTGACCATACCCTTTGGAGGCGGCACAGCGACGCAGCGGTAGAGTTGCTGCACCAGAGACCCCGGTTCGATCCCGACTTCGGGTGCTGTCTATACGGAGTTTGTACATTCTTCCTGTGACCGCGTAGGTTTTCTCCGGGTGCTCTGGTTTCCTCCCCTATCCCAGAGACCTAATCCCAATCTAACTAAACTAACTAACTTAAACTAACTAAATGAAACTAAGAAACTAGCTAACTTAAACTATCTAAACGATCTAATAAATTAGCGAACTGAAACTAACTAAACTAAATTAAACTAACTTAAACTATCTAAACGATCCACACTAAAATAAGCCCAAACTAACTAAATTAATCTAGCTAAACAAAATGAACGAAATTAAATTAACTAACTTAATCAAACTAAATAAACTAATGAACTTAAACTAACTAAACTAAATTAAACTAGCTCACTTAAAACTATCTAAACAATCTACACTAAACAGAAATGAACTAAATTAAACTAACTAAATTAAACTAACAAAACCATCATCAGATGGTGGTCACAGTGGCGCAGCGGTAGAGTTGCTGCCTTACAGCAAATGCAGCGCTGGAGACCCGGGTTTGATCCTGACTAAGGGCGCTGTCTATACAGAGTTTGTACGTTCTCCCCATGGGTTTTCTCCGAGATCTTCGGTTTCCTCCCACACTCTAAAGACGTGCAGGTATGTAGGTTAATTGGCTTGATAAATGTAAAAAACAAAATTGTCCCTGGTGGGTATAGAGTGGTTGCACGGCAGGCAAGGTCACAGCCCATGACCCGTACTGTTGTCACGCAACGCCTACTGGAGGGCACGCCATGTACTGCAGTTCAATGTTGCGGCCGCACTTTGCTGCAGCTCGGCTTTCCCCGGACTCTCCGGCTGGTCTTCTCCCATCAGCTCGTCTCCGGCTCCCTGCCGGTGCTCCGAGCGTCCCGACACCTCTCCCCATTCCCGCGCTCCTTACTCCTCCAGGCTCGACGCCCCTGCTCCGCGCCTCGCTTCCTGCAGTTCTTCGGCCCCTCGCTGCTCCTGCTGGCCCTCCAGCCCTATCCCCGCTCGCCCTCTCCGTCAGCCGGGGTCCGCTTCCACTTGGCCGGCGCTCAACACCTCGAGGCTGGGGCTGCCGAGCAGAGCCGTGGCCTGGTCCTCCGCCTCGGCTCCCAGCGCAGCTCTTGCTGCTGCTCGGCCCCAACTGCCGATCGGCCTCTCCCTGGCTCCTTTTCGGGCTCGACATTCCGCTCCTCGTCTTCCACCGCGTCTGCTGTCAAGGCCGTCGAGCAGGGCCTGGGCTCTTCACCCTCAGGGCCCGGCAGGTTGCCGACCTCCAGCGCTCGCTGCTTCTGCCCCTGCAGACCCTCCAGGCCCCTCGGCTCGGGTTCTTCCCGCTGCTCGTCTCCCAGCTCGCTCAACCCCGTCCTTTCCTCCTCCTCTTCTTCTCGCCCCGGTCGGCAGCCCTCTGCTTCTTGGCCTTGCTCTCCTGCCTTCCTTCTTGGCCGCATTTCCCCCTTCTCCCGCCAGCTGGCCAGACGTCTTCCCAGCTGCTTCTTGCGTCAGCGGGCTTGGCAGCCCTTCTCCTGGTTCCTCTTCCTCCAGCTTCTTCCTCATTTTTTACAGTACAAAAATTGGCCTTTGGCGGCTTTTTAAAGGTAAGAATGTCCGTGTTGCATGTATTGGTAGTGTATGCTGTAAGCTGCCATGTCCTCCAGTTGCCTTGAGCGACTCCATGCGTCACGCACTTTGACCTTACGTGCAATCCCCTAATAGGATGCTTCCAGTGTAGTCCCTGGTGGACTCTTCGGAAGTAATGACCACAAGATACAAGATGTAGTGTAAGAAAATAACTGCAGATGCTGGTACAAATCGAAGGTATTTATTTCACAAATTGCTGGAGTAACTCAGCGGGTCAGGCAGCATCTCAGGAGAGAAGGAATGGGTGACCGTTTCGGATCGAGACCCTCCTTCAGACTGATATTATAAGAAAATAACTGCAGATGCTGGTACAAATCGAAGGTATTTATTCACAAAATGCTGGAGTAACTCAGCAGGTCAGGCAGCATCTCGGGAGAGAGGGAATGGGTGACGTTTCGGGTCGAGACCCTTCTTCAGACTGATGTCAGGGGGGCGAGACAAAGGAAGGATATAGGTGGAGACATGAAGATAGAGGGAGAACTGGGAAGGGGGAGGGGAAGAGAGGGACAGAGGAACTATCTAAAGTTGGAGAAGTCAATGTTCATACCGCTGGGCTGCAAGCTGCCAAAGCGAAATATGAGGTACAACATGAGATACAAGATCATCATCGGCGGTCACTGGAAGCGAGTATGACTGTCCTCTCCATTGGGTCGAGGAAACCTGTGCGTGACTTTGTTTAACGTGGGGAGGCTGGTGCACAGACAGCCACCACACACACGGTCCTTGACAGATCTGGATCAGGGTCCAGTGGCATGGAGTCAAGACCCTTTTCTGCCGCAGCCTTCATCCATCCGCCTTCCCAGCCGTTGTCCTCCACCTGTTCCACCGTTGAGGGGTGTTGGTTGGATCGTTCTTTGTCAGGGACCTCCCCCTCGACCTTACCGCCATGGGTGACCCCACCAGGAGCGGCATGGCTCTACCAGCAACCCTAAACTAAATTAACAAAACTAAAAGAAACTAGCTAACTTAAACTACCTACTTTACAATCTCATCAATGTATGCCTACTTCAGTAAACGAACCCAAATTAAAACTAAAGTAAACTAACGGAACCGCGGTGTAACTGAGCTCTATGCCGGTGCCGCACACACTGCCTACCCGCCGCCGCCTCCTCCTCCTCCTCCTCCTCCTCCCGCCGCGGCCGCTGCTGCTCCGCCCGCACGCTGGCCGTGTGCTCCAGGCGCTCCCCGGCTGCGGCCCGGCCGCCGCATCGCGCTGTCCGCCCGGCCCAGGCCCAGGCTCCGGGGAACCGCAGCCTCCCGGCCCAGACACGCAGCGCCGCTCCCGCCGCCATCTTGGCTCCAACCGCCTCCACGGACCGACGAACAACGCCGGCAAGGTGGAAGCGCCCTGCGCCGCCCCTAGTGGCGGGATGCTGCAACACCAGGATCCGACGTCCCTCAGCTTCCACAAAGCGCCCTGCGCCGCCTCTTGTGGCGGGATGCTGCAACACCAGGATCCCCTCCCCCCTCAGTTCCCACAAAGCGCCCTGCGCCGCCTCTAGTGGCGGGATGCTGCAACACCAGGATCCCCTCCCCCCTCAGTTCCCACAAAGCGCCCTGCGCCGCCTCTAGTGGCGGGATGCTGCAACACCAGGATCCCCTCCCCCCTCAGTTCCCACAAAGCGCCCTGCGCCGCCTCTAGTGGCGGGATGCTGCAACACCAGGACCCCCCCTCAGCTCCCACAAAGCGCCCTGCGCCGCCTCTAGTGGCGGGATGCTGCAACACAAACATCCCCCGCCCCTGATCCCACAAAGCGCCCTGCGACGCCTCTTGTGGCGGGATGCTGCAACTCCAGGATCCCCTCCCCCCTCAGCTCCCATAAAGCGCCCTGCGCCGCCTCTAGTGGCAGGATGCTGCAACACAAGGACCCCCACCCTGACCCCACAAAGCGCCCTGCGCCGCCCCTAGTGGCGGGATGCTGCAACACCAGGATCCCCTCCACCCTCAGCTCCCACAAAGCGCCCTGCGCCGCCTCTAGTGGCGGGATGCTGCAACACAAACATCCCCCGCCTCTGATCCCACAAAGCGCCCTGCGCCGCCCCTAGTGGCGGGATGCTGCAACACCAGGACCCCCCTCAGCTCCACAAAGCGCCCTGCGCCGCCCCTAGTGGCGGGATGCTGCAACACCAGGATCCCCTCCCCCCTCAGCTCCCACAAAGCGCCCTGCGCCGCCTCTAGTGGCGGGATGCTGCAACACAAGGACCACCACCACCCCCCCATCCTTTGCCATAGAAGGCTCTGGAGGCCAAGTTAGTTTTAAGACAGAGGTAGATAGATTCTTGATGAGTGCGGGTGTCAGGCGTAATGGGGAGAAGGCAGGAGAATGGGGTTAGGGGGGAGAGATAGATCAGCCATGATTGAATGGCAGAGTAGACTTGATAGGCTACTTGATAGGCCCAATTCTACTCCTATCACCTATGAACATATGACACCGAGGATAGACACAAAATGCTGGAGTTGGACCCTGACAGTCCTTTCAGGCGAGGCAGAGGTTCACTTGCACGTCCTCCAACTTCATCTACTGTATCCGTTGTTCAAGATGTGGACTCTTATACATCGGCGAGACCAAATGTAGACTGGGCGATCGTTTCGCTGAAAACCTTCGCTCAGTCCGCCTGGACCTACCTGATCTCCCGTTTGCCAAACACTTTAATTCCCCATTCCCATTCCCACATTGACCTAGGTCTCCTCCATTGTCAGAGTGAGGCCAAACGCATATTGGAGGAACAGCACCTCATATTTTGCTTGGGCAGCTTACAACCCAGCAGTATGAATGTTGATTTCTCTAACTTCAAGTAACCCGTGCACTTCGTCTCTCTCCATCCCTCCCCCACCCAAGTCATACCAGCTTCAAAATCATTTTGTTGAGCCTTATTGTCTATACTTGTTCTCACTGAGAAACAGCTAACAATGGCCTGTTTCCTTTATCATCATTACTTTTTTGCATATCTTTCATTAATTTGTTCTATGTCTCTCGAAATCACAGTCTATGACTCTTGTTTCCCTTTCCCCTGACTCTCAGTCTGAAGAAGAGTCTCCACCTAAAAAGTCACCTATTCCTTTTTTTTCCAAGGAAAATGCCTGTCCCAGTGAGTTACTCCAGCATTTTGTGTCTCTCCGCTCTTTTAAATCTTTAATTATCTTGCACTAAACGTTATACCCTTTAACCTGTATCTGTACACGGCTTGATTGAAATCATGTATATATATAGTCTTTTCACTGACTGGACAGCATGCAATTAAAAAGCTTTTCACTGTACCTCAGCGCACATGACAATAATAAACTAAATTCCTGTTTCCAAGCTTTATCTTTCAAATAATCAATTCAAGTTGATAGGCACAAAATGCTGGAGTAACTCAGCGGGTCAGGCAGCATACTGGAGTGAAAGTGATGTTTCAGGTTGAGACTGTTCTTCAGATTGAGAATCAGGGGAGAGGGAAACACGGAGGTATGGAAGGGCTCTTCCTCGATTCTCAGTCTGAAGTGTTTCGACCCCAAACGTCACCCGTTCCTTTTTGTCTAGTGATGCTGATTGACCCGCTGAGTTACTCCAGCATTTTGTGTCTCTCCTCTAGAGATGCTGCTTGACCTACTCTAATGGAAGCATGCTAATCCCATTTAGACAATAGACAATAGATAATAGGTGCAGGAGTAGGCCATTCGGCCCTTCGAGCCAGCACCACCATTCAATGTGATCATGGCTGATCATTCTCAATTAGTACCCCGTTCCAGCCTTCTCCCCATACCCCCTGACTCCGCTATCCTTAAGAGCTCTATCTAGCTCTCTCTTGAATGCATTCAGAAAATTGGCCTCCACTGCCTTCTGAGGCAGTGAATTCCACAGATTTACAACTCTCTGACTGAAAAAGGTTTTCCTCATCTCCGTTCTAAATGGCCTACCCTTTATTCTTAAACTGTGGCCCCTGGTTCTGGACTCCCCCGACATTGGGAACATGTCCAACCCCTTAAGGTTTACCTGCGTTAACCTGCAAAGGTTTTCCTTCGATACCTCAGTTGGTAGATCAGAGGACCGTAGTGGAAACATAGTTATCCTTAGGTCGCTGGTTCAATTCCAGCTCGAAGGAGTTGCTCACCTTTAGGGCGGCACGGTGGCGCTGGGGTAGAGTTGCTGCCTTACAGCGTTTGCAGCGTCAGAGACCCGGGTTCGATCCCGACCTCGAATGCTGTCTGTACAGAGTTTGTACATTCTCCCCGTGACTGTGGGTTTTCTCAGAGATCTTCGGTTTCCTCCCACACTCCAAAGACGTACAGGTTTGTAGGTTAATTGGCTTGGTAAAAGTGTAAATTGTCCCCAGTGTGTGCAGGATAGTGTAAATGTGCGGGGATCACTGGTGCAGACTCGGTGGGCTGTAGGGCCTTTTTCTGCACAGTGTCTCTAAACTAAACTAAACTAAATCCCGATACCTTTCCTATCCTTCTCGAAAACTGTATCTGCCTCCACCATCTCTGGAAGCTCATTCTAAATAATCACCATCTTCTGTGTGGAATCTCCTGTGTAGGAAGGAAATGCAGATGCTGGTTTAAAGCGAAGATAGACACAAAAAGCTGGAGTAACTCAGCAGTCCAGACTACATCTCTGCAGAAATACCTCAAAGGGTGAGGTTACGGAATACTTAGTTCATGGTAAAATAGGCCGAAGACAGCATGGCTTTGAGAAGGGTAGGTCTTGCCTGACAAATTTACTGCAATTCTTTGAAGAAGTAAATACTGTAGCAGGACAAAGGAGAGGCAGGAGATGTTGTTTACCTGGATTATCAGAAAGCCATTGATAAGGTGCCACACGGGAGGCTGCTAAGGAAGATGAGAGCCCATGGTATCAAAGGGTAGATACTAGGGTCCTGAGGAGGTTTACAAGAATGATCCCAGGAATGAGTAGGTTCACATATGATGAGCGTTTGATGGCACTGGGCCTGTACTCGCTGAGGAGCCTGTCCCGGTGAGTCATTCCAGCATTTTGTCTCTACCTTCTTCCCAGCTGTTATTAGGCAATTGAACCATCCTATCACCAATTAGAGAGCGGTCGTGAACTACTATCTGTAGACCCTCAGACTATCTTTAATCAGACTTTATCTTGCACTAAACATGATTGTGTATCTGTATACTGGATGGTTCTGTTGTAATCATGTCTAGTCTTTCTACTGGCTGGTTAGCACACAATGAAAGCTTTTCACTGTATCTCGATACACGTGACAATAAACTAAACCAAACTAAAGTAACAGTCTCAGGATGAGGGCTCAGCCATTGGGACTGAGATGAGAATCCTCTTTAATTTAAAGGTTTCATTCAGATCTTTGAAATTCAGTCCAAGGCATTTGTGGTTGTTGAAGATATTCGAAAATAAGATTGACTGAATTTCAAATACTTTGCAGGATTGCATATTATAAAGGGAACATATTCATGTTTTTTACATATGTTGATCATTTATTCATGACATAAAGAAAAGCAAAGGTTAGAAGAAAATTTGAAGTCAATGCTGCCTCCTACCATTTCTATGTTGGGTGGAGCAGACTGCTTTTGTGCAGTGAACTCTGATATGATGTAGGATTACATAAAGCTCTTGAGACAGGCAGCCTTGCTCCCATGGTTCATGAACAGTCCATGCATGGTACAACTCCCAGCAGTGAAAAAAAACTGTTTGATTGCACGTGGCTGTTTTGTGCCCCATTCATCAAAGGTGGTGGTGTTTGATGGGGGGGGGAGGGAGGAAGAGTGGTAGAGAATAGAAAAATAGAGGCAGAAGAACAGGTTAGATAGAGCTCTAGTGGCTAGCGGAATCAAGGGATATGGGGAGAAGGCAGGCACAGGTTACTAGAAACATAGAAAATAGGTGCAGGAGTAGGCCATTCGGCCCTTCGAGCCTGCACCGCCATTCAATATGATCATGGCTGATCATCCAGCTCAGTAACCTGTACCTGCCTTCTCTCCATACCCCCTGATCCCTTTAGCAAAAAGGGCCCCATCTAACTCCCTCTTAAATATAGCCAATGAACTGGCCTCAACTACCTTCGGTGGCAGAGAATTCCACAGACTCACCACTCTCTGTGTGAAGAAATGTTTTCTCATCTCGGTCCTAAAAGACTTCCCCCTTATCCTTAAGCTGTGACCCCTGGTTCTGGACTCCCCCAACATCGGGAACAATCTTCCCGCATCTAGCCTCTCCAACCCCTTAAGAATTTTATATGTTTCTATAAGATCCCCCCTCAGTCTTCTAAATTCCAGCGAGTACAAGCCCAGTCTATCCAGTCTTTCTTCATATGAAAGTCCCGCCATCCCAGGGATCAATCTAGTGAACCTTCTCTGTACTCCCTCTAAGGCAAGAACGTCTTTCCTCAGATTAGGAGACCAAACCTGCAGACAATACTCCAGGTGCGGTCTCACCAAGGCCCTGTACAACTGCAGTAGAACCTCCCTGCTCCTAAACTCAAATCCTCTTGCTATGAATGCCAACATACCATTCGCTTTCTTCACTGCCTGCTGCACCTGCACGCTTGCTTTCAATGACTGGTGCACCATGACACCCAGGTCACGTTGCATCTCCCCTTCTCCTAATCATTCACCATTCAGGTAATACTCTGCTTTCCTGTTCTTGCCGCCAAAGTGGATAACCTCACATTTATCCACATTATATTGCATCTGCCATGCATTTGCCCACTCGCCTAATCTATCCAAGTCACTCTGCAGCCTCCTAGCATCCTCCTCGCAGCTAACACTGCCACCCAGCTTCGTGTCATCCGCAAACTTAGAGATGTTGCATTCAATTCCCTCGTCCAAATCATTAATATACACTAAATAACTGGGGTCCCAGCACTGAGCCTTACGGTACCCCACTAGTCACTGCCTGCCATTCCGAAAAGGACCCGTTTATTCCTACTCTTTGCTTCCTGTCCGCCAACCAATTTTCTATCCACCTCAACACTGAACCCTCAATACCGTGTGCTTTAAGTTTGTACACCAATCTCCTATGTGGGACCTTGTCGAAGGCCTTCTGAAAGTCCAGATATAACACATCGACTGGTTCTCCCTTATCCACTCTACTAGTTACATCCTCACAGGAACAGGAAAACTGATTGTGAATGATCAGCCATGATCACAATGAATGGCGGTGCTGACTCGAAGGGCCAAATGGCCTCCTCCTGCACCTGTTTTCTATGTTTCTAACGGCACAGAGCAAGAGATATCATCCCACCCAAATAGGTAAATCAGAATTTGTGAGAGGATCTAACACTTGGTTTAGACTTTAGAGACACAGTGCGTAACACTGAGTCCACGCCGACCACCAATCACCCAGTACACTATCACTATTCTACACACTCGGGACCATTTACAATTTTACCGAAGCAAATTAACCTACAAACCTACACGTCTTTAGAGTGTGGGAGGAAATCGGAGCACCAGGAGAAAATTCATGCAGTCACAGGAAGAACGTACAAACTCTGCACAGACAACACCCATAGTCAGAATCGAACCCAGGTCTCTGGTGCTGTAAGGCAGCAACTTTACCACTGTACCAATCTTAAGTTACCAACCCTTTGTATTGAACTCTGATGGAGCAGGCAATTACTCACATGAAGGAACAACTTCTTCCCTGCTGATATCAGATTATGGAATGGTCCTCCCAGAAACCAGGGTCCTCATCTTCCAACCTACATCATTGCGGATCTGGTATTTTTTGTATTCGGCTCACACTGTAATGCTGTAACATCACATTCAGCCCTCTGGTATTTTTCTCTTTGCACCACATTGTGTAAGACTTGATTGTACTGATATATAGTATGATTTGACTGGATAACATGCAAATGAAGTTTTTCCACTGTGTCTTGGTACACCTGACAATAATAAACCAAAAACATTAATGCGATTGACAAAGGATTGAAACTAAACTGAATTTTGAACCTTGCTAGAAACAAGGAACTGCAGATGCTGGTTTACATAAAAGGATACAAAGTTCTGGAGTAACTAAGCATCTCCTGCCTGACCTGCTGCCTGGGGTGATGGTGGAGACCGATATAATATTTGAAGAAGAGTCCGAACCCAAAAAGTTACCTGTCCATGTTCTCCAGAGATGCCTCCTGACCCGCTGCATTACTCCAAAACTTTGTGTCCTTTCGGAACCTCGTTACTCTGACTGGTTTTGGAACATTGTTTCATTGATAGTTTCAAGGCTCAAGCCATTGAGTCCGAGAAAAAATATCTGGAAGCCCCTTCAGGGAATACAACTGTTCTTTAGTTTCATTGTTCTTTCTGGGACACATGACAAAAAAACACTCTTGACCTATTTGATTAAGGGGCACACAATAATCAATGGTGGAAAAAAAGGAAACCACTGATGTGCAGGGTGAGAATTTCAAATACATTTGAGGTTATAAAGGCAAAGCGGTTTGGGATATTGGGATGATATTCCAAGTGTTCATAGTGTCATAGAGGGAATGTTCTCAATACAGTACTGAAAGTAGGCGAGAGATTTGTTCTACACTGGTAGCAAAACTGTGGTGATGGAAATGGTAATTTGACAGTGCACTAAATGCAGGTGGACGGTTGAAAGAGGAAGGGGGGGGGGTGGGATAAGAGCAGAATAACATAATTAATTTACTCATGGTTCTGTCAATCTCAAAGGAATGACATTGATAATGAAATGGCACTAATCAGAAGGAATGTCACAGACAAAATTAGATGAAAGGGACAGGTTCCTTACAAAATGTGTAAGAAGGAACTGCAGATGCTGGAGATAGGCACAAAAAGCTGGAGTAACACTATGGGACAGGCAGCATCTCTGGAGAGAAGGATGATGTTTCGGGTCGAGACCCTTCGTCAGAAACATATTATAGTATTATAGTAGAACTTAGTATTCTTCAGAAGGGTCTCGGCCTGAGACGGCACCCTTTCCTTCTCTCCAGAGAACTCTGCCTGTCTCGCTGAGTTACTCCAGCTTTTTGTGTCTATCTTAGGTTTCCTACAGGAAGTAGACTGGTTTGGTAACTGTGGCAATCAGGCTTTTTCTCAGAAGTAATTTATGGCTTATTGCAAAAAGAGAGCGAGATGAAAAGGAGACAAGATGGAAATTAACAGTGTAGTGGATAACATTGTCCATAATTCTGCAAGTTCTACTGTAATAGCATAATATTCTCATTAGTATACTGAAAACAAGAATTTAGTGAGGGACACGAAGAAAAAATGCTTCATACATGATGGGATGGTAGCGTAGCGGTAGACCTAATGCTTTACAGTGCCAGAGACCCCGACTATGGGCGCTGCCTGTACGGAGTTTGTACGTTCTCCCCGTGACCTGCGTGGGTTTTTTTCTGAGATCTTTGGTTTCCTCCCACACTACAGGTTTGCAGGTTAATTGGCTTGGTTATGTATATATAAAAAACTCCCTAGTGTGTAGAGGGTCGTGTTAATGTGCGGGGATCACTGGTCGGCGGGCTGAAGGACCTGTTTCCTCGCTGTATCTCTAAAAAATATATACAATTAGGCAAGCTTAGTGGTATCCCAAAAAGCTTTTATTTCGAGAGAGAAGACCAAAGCGGAAGTAGCTAATTTCAGCCAGGTGGATGAAAGTGGGAGGGGAGGGGGAGCTTTGCCTCTGTTCAAAGAAGCTGAGGACCAGCAGGCAGTTGTGGTGCGAGATTGAAGTGTAAAGGAACTGATTAGGATGTTACATTAAAAGGGACAATACATATTTAGAGATACAGCGCAAAAACAGGCCCTTCGGCTCACCGGGTCCACGCCGACCAGCGATCCCAGCACATTAACACTATCCTACACCCACTAGGGACAATTTTTATATTTACCCAGCCAATTAACCTACAAACCTGTACGTCTTTGGAGTGTGGGAGGAAACCGAAGATCTCGGAGAAAACTCACGCAGGTCACGGGGAGAACGTACAAACTCCGTACAGACGGCGCCCGTAGTCAGGATCGAACCCGAGTCTCCGGCGCTGCATTCGCTGTAAGGCAGCAACTCCACCGCTGTGCCACCCGTGAGAGATTGTCTGCCTACTGCCTCCAGCTGATACCACCATGACCCAGTCTACAGCGCATCCCTTGTTTCAGTCTAAATCTCCCTTGTGCTCATTGTTTTTTTCCACTTCTCAGCACTCATGGGGAAAGTTCTTGCTATGCTGTATTTCACTGTGGGAAGTATGATACTGGAAATCCAGTTCTTGAGGAGGCCTGGTTTGAGAGAGTGTGGTAGGGCAGAAGTAAAATAAGGGGGCAAGGGTAGGAAGTCTATGGTTGGTACAAAATGGAATGTAAGATCGGGGAGTAGATACAAATGCAGACGTTGGTGCAAATGTAAAGGTAATTAGGGGACATTGATTTGGTGCAACAACTAGAGTTGGAAACTCAGGGAAGGAAATGATAGACTGATGATTAAGTTTATAGACAACACATGAGAATGAAAGACATGGGCAGGTTTCACAGAGCATCAGTGAGGCGACCGACCAGGCAGCAAGAAAGTAAACGATCCATTACTTTTAATCTGTGTCATTTTTACCTGGAACCATTTTCTCTTTACTTACTCTCAAAACTTTCAAGATTTGGAACATCTTGGCCAAATCTTCGCTTGACAATCTCTTGCTCGAAGAATAACCCCAACATCTGTTGTTGTTCCATGTAATTGAAGATTGGAGTTTCTGTTATCAAATCTCTCACATTCATATCTCTTTTCATCTAATTTAACACCATGCCATGATTTAACAAGTCAACGCTGCTTGCAATTTATTAGTCCATATTTTTAAAATTATAATTTTGCTACAGATATTTGGTCTTCATGGTTTTCCTGTCGAATCAGTCTGATGAAGGGTCCCGACCCAAAACGTCACTTATCCATTCACCCCAGAGACACTGTCTGGCCCGCTGAGTTTCTCCGGCATTTTGTGTTTTCTCGAGATTTCAGTAACTGCAGTTACTTGCAACTCCGACTGGCCTTCGTTTCCCCCTGTTGAATGTGAATGACTGTAATGCCCATGCAATTCCTTTGCACCATGACAGCATCTCATACCCAATGAAAATTAGATTATTGCCAGAGCCACTGCTGTCTCCACCTCTATTTCAATAGCAAACTTGGTGTATTCCATTCAAGTAATGAGGTTTTGTTTTAAACTTTGAGAGTTGCCAATCGTTTTCATTTTCATCCTTTCCAATTCTCCTACTCCCACCACTTCACACTGATATGACTGAATGTACTGCTTTACAGAAGATGCAAAAAAGACGAGTTTAATGCAGATAACTTTAGCTTGGCATGTTTGGCACAGATATTGTGTGCCGAACGGCCTGTTCCTGTTCTGTTTTTAGAATCATATAGCACAGAAACAGGCTCTTCGACCCAACTTGTCCATGCCAATCAAGATGCCCCATCTACATTCGTCCGACCTGCCTGTGCTTGGCCCATATCGCTCCAAGCCTTTCCGATCCATGTATCTATCCGAATGTCTTTTAAATGCTGTTATAGTATCTGCCTCAACTACCTCCTCTGGGATCTCGTTCCATATACACACCACCCTCTCTGTGAAAAAGTTGCCCCTCAGGTTCTTATTAAATCTTTCCCCTCTCACCTTAACTGATGTCCTCTGGTTCTTGATTACCCTACCCTGTGTAAAAGACTGTGCATTCACCCAACATACTCTCCTCATTCCCTTCTCAACATTGTTCCATGTTTTATGGTCAAAGACTCATGTAGGACTATCGACGTGCTTTGCCCCCATGTAATCAATCCAGTTTTGATCCTAAATTTGCCTCAACACTTACTTTGAAAACCCATTTATTTATTTGGCATGTAAAAACATTTTCAATTCCCTTTCATGTTACCCGCCCTTCAATGAGGATTCAATGAAATGTTACTGAGCAGCCTTGCATGAGAGCACGCGGTTTAAAGAGAGTTACAGCACAAACACGAGTGGTAAACAAGAACTGTAGTAATTTAATATAGGGCAAGTACAGTCAGTCGACCACTCCTCGGGCATGCTATACAACAGCACAAGTATTCTAGAATTCAGCAGTGTTAATGAAGACAAGCCCAAGGATTTACTGCAACAGGAGAAACTATTTCTACTCATTCCAGGGAGGAATCCTGTCCCCTTCCCACTCCCATTTTTTTTTTGTCTTAAATAGCTTTGTTTTCTCTCTCTCTAAAACTCTCCCTTCCTGCTTAATTGGCACAAACTGACATCACTCTAACATACAGAACCTTATATTCTTTACATTTGTGACCATTTTCCCCTGGCCCTACCCCCCCAAACCTCCATGGTACAATTTACAGTACATCAACTTGAAAAGAAATGGAAAAAAAGCCCACTGAAAAGTTATATACGCATTCTCTCAAAAATAGATGTTTGAATATCAAACATTAAAAACAAAATAAGTTTTACTTTCTCTCTCTCTATATATATATATGTATATATACCATACATCACATATGCATATATGCTATATATATTTGTATATACACTATATATCATATATACGTATGTGTATATACACTATATATCATATATATATACACGTGTGTGTGCATGTGTGCGCGCGCATCTGTGTCTGTGTGTGTGTGTGTGTGTGTGTGTGTGTGTGTGTGTACACATGTAATATATATATATTCATATATAGATACGGCATGTATATACAGATGTGTCAGCTATGTGGGCCTGGGTGTTAATTTACTGGGTGCAGCAGCTTCACCTAACCATACTTCGATCGTTCTCTATCGCCAGAGTCAATTTCAAGTCTGAACTGTCGTCATCTTGTAAAAACAGGGGTCCGCTGGGACCCGTTGTCAATGAAGGGGCGCATTCAGCAGCTTCGGTTCTCACACTCGGCTTGCTAGCTGACAGCCAGTGCAAGTCTCGAGACCGTTCACAGCGGTTTTCTCTCTGGCTGTTGCAATGTCCTTTCAGTGCCTCCAGGTTCTCAGTTAATAAGGGAAATATCCTTGGCTCCCATGGTTGCACCATCTACGAGAATAAAATGAAACAGTATCAGAACAATAATGAGCAAAAGTCGTTCCACTGCCATGTTATACCGAGATACAATAGTGAGACACAATTAACAGCAGCCACCAGCTAATGAGTTCAAATCTACGTGGTAATTTATTAAAATTAATTTAATAAATCTGGTCATTTGTGGACTAAGACCAGAAAATAACCATGGAAAACTTACATGTAACTATCAAAACTTAACTGGTTCTGATATGTTTCAGAGACTGAAGCTGCACACAGCCCAAGCCCATAGACGGTTGGGTAACTTTCATTTCCACTGGCGTCAGTCAGTTCTCTACATTCCAAGAGTATTCGCTCGTATTTTATTGGCAAGAAACCACTCAGATATTGAGAAATTGTGGAAGATTTTATAGACGTACAAGTTAAATTTCATTAGAAAACAGTACGTCATTATTAGGGAAATACCAAGGACTGCTCTGGCAATAACTGAGTTGTAGTAATCACCGTACAATGGACAGTATCACAAAATGCTGGAGTAACTCAGCAGGTGAGGCAGCATCTCAGGAGAGAAGGAATGGGTGACGTTTCGGGTCGAGTCCCTTCTTCATACTTCAGTCTGAAGAAGGGTCTCGACCCGAAATGTCACCCATTCCTTATCTCCTGAGATGCTGCCTCACCTGCTGAGTTACTCCAGCATTTTGCGATACCTTCAATTTGTACCAGCATCTAGTTATTTTCCTACCATACAATGGATATGTGGTTGCAACATATCAATTTACTAGTGACTATCGTGGAAAACAGAAATTGCTGAATGGTGATACATATCATCAAATCAATTAATTTTTATAAACTTGATACAATGACTATTTTTGCAAACATGACATGCAGCTAGATGTTCCTTGTATGTATTTGTTTGCTGATCAGATATCTCCACCAATTAGTAAAGCACAGAAGCACCCATAATAGACAATAGACAATAGGTGCAGGAGTAGGCCATTCGGCCCTTCGAGCCAGCACCGCCATTCAATGTGATCATGGCTGATCATTCTCAATCAGTACCCCGTTCCTGCTTTCTCCCCATACCCCCTGACTCCGCTATCCTTAAGAGCTCTATCTAGCTCTCTCTTGAATGTATTCAGAGAATTGGCCTCCACTGCCCTCTGAGGCAGAGAATTCCACAGATTCACAACTCTCTGACTAAAAATGTTTTTCCTCATCTCTGTTCTAAATGGCCTACCCCTTATTCCTAAACTGTGGCACCTGGTTCTGGACTCCCCCAACATTGGGAACATGTTTCCTGCCTCTAACATGTCCAACCCCTTAATAATCTTATACGTTTCGATAAGATCCCCTCTCATCCTTCTAAATTCCAGTGTATACAAACCTAGTCGCTCCAGTCTTTCAACTTATGACAGTCCCGCCATTCCGGGAATTAACCTAGTAAACCTACGCTGCACGCCCTCAATAGCAAGAATATCCTTCCTCAAATTTGGAGACCAAAACTGCACACAGTACTCCAGGTGCGGTCTCACTAGGGCCCTGTACAACTGCAGAAGGACCTCTTTGCTCCTATACTCAACTCCTCTTGTTATGAATGCCAACATTCCATTGGCTTTCTTCACTGCCTGCTGTACCTGCATGCTTCCTTTCAGTGACTGATGCACTAAGACACCCAGATCACGTTGTACGTCCTTTTCCTAACTTGACACCATTCAAATAATAATCTGCCTTCCTATTCTTACCACCAAAGTGGATAACCTCACACTTATCCACATTAAACTGCATCTGCCATGCATCCGCCCACTCACACAACCTGTCCAAGTCACCCTGCAACCTCATAGCATCTTCCTCACAGTTCACACTGCCACCTAGCTTTGTATCATCGGCAAATTTGCTAATGGTACTTTTAATCCCTTCATCCAAGTCATTGATGTATATTGTAAATAGCTGCGGTCCCAACACCGAGCCTTGCGGTACCCCACTAGTCACTGCCTGCCATTCTGAAAGGGACCCATTTATCCCCACTCTTTGCTTTCTGTCTGTCAACCAACTTTCTATCCATGTCAGTACCCTACCCCCAATACCATGTGCCCTAATTTTGCCCACTAATCTCCTATGTGGGACCTTGTCGAAGGCTTTCTGAAAGTCGAGGTACACCACATCCACCGGCTCTCCCCTGTCAATTTTCCTAGTTACATCCTCAAAAAATTCCAGTAGATTAGTCAAGCACGATTTCCCCTTCGTAAATCCATGCTGACTCGGAACGATCCTGTTACTGCGATCCAAATGCTCCGCAATTTCGTCTTTTATAATTGACTCCAGCATCTTCCCCACCACTGATGTCAGACTAACTGGTCTATAATTTCCCGTTTTCTCTCTCCCTCCTTTCTTGAAAAGTGGGATAACATTAGCTACCCTCCAATCCACAGGAACTGACCCGGAATCTATAGAACATTGGAAAATAATTACTAATGCGTCCACAATTTCTAGAGCCACCTCCTTAAGCACCCTGGGATGCAGACCATCAGGCCCTGGGGATTTATCAGCCATTAGTCTACCCAAAACTTTTTCCTGCCGAATGTGGATTTCCTCCAGTTCCTCTGTCACCCTAGGATCTCTGGCCACTAGAACATCTGGGAGATTGTTTGTATCCTCCTCAGTGAAGACAGATCCAAAGTACCGGTTCAACTCTTCTGCCATTTCCTTGTTCCCCATAATAAATTCCCCTGCTTCTGTCTTACTGCTTTTGATTAATGGATTTGCCTGCAAATACCACAAAACAAATTAAATCCAATCTACACGATATTGGAGACCAGTTGCCCATGACATTTATTAATGGAGATATCCACACATGGATTCTCCATTAATTACAAAGGTTAATAGTTGTTGTTTTGCACAGAACTGGGTAAATTCCCTCATAACCAGAGACAAGGGGATTTGTGATAGAATGTGCATGCAGTTAAGATTCTGAATCTAATACAGATACTTCAAATTTACCTGTACTTCTTCATCTGTGACATCAGGTGTAGACGATCGTGTATCCTCGCTGAAGGACAGAACTCTTGTACGATCCTTTGAGGAAAAGGAACTATGCGATGAGCAGGCTTCAGGGCTTCCAGGACCAGTAAATGAGCCCACCTGAGGATAATCATTTAGGAGATTATATCCACTGTCGGGTGATGCAGGCTGAGCATTTGACTGCTGTGGTTGTGGGGTGGACCTGCCATCAGCTTTGTTTGAAGATCTGGAAACCAGAAGAAAACAGTATCTCAATAACATACTTCAACTGAAGCATCACTTTGGTTTGGTGCTTTGATTTTGGATTTAGAACATTGATCAATCTTGGGTCATGCCCACCTTTCCACCGCGCACACATTAATAATTTTCTCTACTTATTCCGGCAATTTGAGCAGTAACTGCTCGTCACCATCTCATTCCTGTGCATGATGTGTGTGTAATCTTGAAAAGTGAGGTTTCAATCTGTAAACTCATAGTAAGAATGGCCCTCACATGCAATCACTTTCCTGTGGTCACTAAAGTGTTATCAAGATAAAGAATAATTTCTAAAATCCACTCAAGATCTATTGCAATTTCAGTTGGAAAGTAGACTGAACCAATCAATAAGCAAACAAATAAACATCTTTATTCAAAAACTCTCATTTGTTTGTTTGTTTGTTCCTGAACTATAGCCAAAACGGTACATGATAGCACGACAATTTTCGGCCCACCTTACTCACCGTCATCCTTTTGGTGCTAATGGAAGAAGTTTTGTTGAAATCGGTGTTATATTTTTAAAGTTATTCTCATTTTAAAGTTTAAATCTATCTCCTAGGGAGGGAGAGGGGTGGAGGGAGGGGGGAGGATAAGGGGGGTTGAGGGGAATGGAGTGGGGGGAGGGGAGAGGAAGGGGGAGGGAAGGGGTAGGGGGAGGGAAGGGGGAGCGGAAGGGAGAGGGGGTGAGGGAAGGGGGGGGGGGAGGAGAGGGTGCTGCACCAATGCAGGAGAGGTTTGGGCCCAACAGGTCCACTTGGTCTATACTATCTAAATGTTGAGCGGTGGTTGAGACAGTGTGATCTGGGATTTATTAAAGGTAGTTTACATATAGGTAATTATTAATGCTAACAGAGCGTAATTGTTTACAGTACTAACAGAATGTAATTTATTACAAAAGTTGGGAGGTATAGTTCCATTATATAGGGCATTGAGTACATTGGTCTCCTTTTTGAAGGAAGGATGTTAATGCGTGGGAAGCAGTTCAGAGAAAGTTAACGAATACCTGAAATAGGGGATAGAGACAAAAAACTGGAGTAACTCATTGGGATAGGCAGCATCTCTGGAGAGAAGAAATGGATGACGTTTCGGGTCGAGACCCTTCTTCAGACATAGGGGAGTTGTCTTACAAGGAACAATCAGGCAGATGAGGCATGTATCTGCCAGTATCTGTAAAATGTGTGGGGACTTCGGATTAAAATATAGAAGGATGGAACTTGACAGAATATGGGGAAAGGATGTTTCTTCTTTTGGGGAAATCCAGAACCAGGGGTCAATACTTAAAAATCATGGGTAATTTATTTTAAATAACGATGAAGCAAAAATACTTTTCCTCAGAGAGTGAGCGACTTTGGAATTCTCTTCTCCAAAGAGAGATGGTGGCAGAGCTTATGAAGTAGGATAAAAGCAGAGGCCGATATATTTTACGTAAGTCACATGTTGAAACATTAATGAGGATGATTAGCAAAGTTCTTGATTAGTACGGGTGTCAGGGGTTTTGGGGAGAAGGCAGGAGAATGGGGTTGAGAGAGAAAGGTAGATCAGCCATGATTGAATGGCGGAGTAGACTTGATGGGCTGAACGCCCAAACTCTGCTCCTAAAACTTATGAATGGGAGTTTGAGGATATAAACGGACCATCAAATTGAATGGCGGGGAAAGCTTAAAAGACCAAGGGCCTTTCTACTAATTCATGTTCGCAAAGGCAATGCTGATTTGTATAACCCAGTGCATACCATGCAAATCTTTCACATAAGGACTGAAAAGCAGAATTTTACATTTTGTCTCCACATTTCTACAGTACACGGAGAGAAAACCAAAATTCAGCTGGTGACAATGATGCTGAATGACCATACCCAAAAATCAGTAAAATACCCTGAAAGCAAAATTCACCAACTATAAAAAAAACTGGAAAAGATGTGGGCTGAAATGAGGAACTCCCCAACCAGTACGTGGAAGTCCCTTCTGTTTATTGGGTAAAGAATACAACTATCCCAGGGGATAGATTCTGGCCTACTGACTTGATTTGACATATACGTGACTAAGCCCTAACTACATGGTTCACAAGAACAAAATAAAGAGAACCAGGAGTAGACATTTCATCTTTCATACCTTGATTTACAGTTTTAAATGGCCTCCCCTTTATTCTAAGACTGTGGCCCCTGGTTCTGGACACCCAACATTGGGAACATTTTTCCTGCCTCTAGCTTGTCCAGTCCTTTTATAATGTTATATGTTTCTATAAGATCCCCTCTCATCCTTCTAAACTCCAGTGAATACAAGCCTAGTCTTTTCAATCTTTCCTCATATGTCAGTCCCTCCATCCCAGGGATCAATCTCGTGAACCTACGCTGCACTGCCTCGATTACAAGGATGTCCTTCCTCAAATTAGGAGACCAAAACTGTACATAATACTCCAGATGTGGTCTTACCAGGGCCCTATACAACTGCAGAAGAACCTCTTTACTTCTATACTGAAATCCTCTTGTTATGAAGGCTAACATTCCATTAGCTTTCTTCACTGCCTGCTGTACCTGCACGCCAACTTTCAGTGACTGGTGTACAAGGACACCCAGGTCTCGCTGCACCCTCCCTTTACCTAACCTAACTCCATTGAGATAATAATCTTCCTCCTTGTTTCTGCTGCCATCTGCCCACTCACTCAACCTGTCCAGGTCACCCTGCAACCTCCTCTTCACAGTTTACACTGCCACCCAGCTTTGTGTCATCCGCAAACTTGCTAGTGTTGCTTCTAATTCCCTCTTCCAAGTCATTGATATATATGGTAAACAGTTGCGGCCCCAACACCGACCCTTGCGGCACTCCACTCGCCACTGCCTGCCATCTGAAAAGGACCCGTTCACTCCTACTCTTTGCTTCCTGTCTGCCAACCAATTTTCTATCCATGTCAACACCCTACCCCCAAATACCATGTGCTCTAATTTTGGTCACCAATCTCCTGTGCGGGACCTTATCAAAGGCTTTCTGGAAGTCTAGATACACTACATCCACTGGCTCCCCTTCATCCATTTTACTTGTCACATCCTCAATAAATTCCAGAAGATTAGTCAAGCTTGATTTCCCTTTCATAAATCCGTGCTGACTTGGACTTACCCTTTTACGACTTTCCAAATGCACCATTATTACCTCTTTAATAATTGACTCCAGCATCTTCCCCACCACCGAAGTCAGGCTAACTGGTCTGTAATTCCCTGTTTTCTCTCTCGTTTCTTTCTTAGCTATCCTCCAATCCACAGGAACTGATCCTGAATCTATTGAACATTGGAAAATGATCACCAATGCGTCTACTATTTCTAGAGCCACCTCCCTGAGGACCCTGGGATGCAGAGCATCAGGCCCAGGGGATTTATCATCCTTCAGTCCCATTAGACTACCCAATATTATTTCTCGCCTAATGAAAATTTCTTTCAGTTCCTCTACCCCCCTAGATCCTCTGTCATATCATATATATACAGCCGGAAACAGGCCTTTTCGGCCCTCCAAGTCCGTGCCGCCCAGTAATCCCCGCACATTAACACTATCCTACACCCACTAGGGACAATTTTTACATTTACCCAGCCAATTAACCTACATACCTGTACGTCTTTGGAGATGTCCTCCAGTACATCTGGGAGATTGTTTGTGTCTTCCTTAGTGAAGACATATCCGAAGTACCTGTTCAACTCTTCTGCCATTTCCTTGTTACCCATAATAATTTCACCCATATCTGCCTTCAAGGGACCCACATTTGACTTTGATACTCTTTTTCTCTTAACATATCTAAAGAAGCTTTTACTGTCCTTTATATTCTTGGCCAGCTCCCCCTCGTACTTCATCTTTTCAGCCCGTATTGTTACCTTCTGTTGTCCTATGAAAGTTTCCCAACCCTCTGGCTTCCAGCTACTCTTTGCTGTGTTATACATCTTTTATTTTAGTTTTATTCCATCCCTAACTTCCCTTGTCAGCCACGGTTGCCTCCTACTCCCCTTAGAATCTTTCTTCCTTTTTGGAATGAAATGATCCTGCATCTTCCGGATTATGCTCAGAAATTCCTGCCATTGATGTTCCACCGCCAATCCTGCTAGGATCCCTTTCCAGTCGACCTTGGCCAGCTTCTCTCTCATGTCTTCATAGTCCCCTTTGTTCAACTGCAACACTGACACTTCCGATTTAACCTTCTCCTTCTCAAATTGCAGATTAAAACTAATCATATTATGATCACTACCTCCAAGCAGTTCCTTTACCTTGAGTTCTCTTATCAAATCTGGTTCATTGGACAACACTAAATCCAGAATTGCCTTTTCTCTGGTAGGCTCCATTACAAGCTGCAGATACAGATGAATACAGAGACGGGAAAAGAGGAAACTAATGTTGTGGATATAAAATTGATACGGCAGGTTTCCAAATTTGTCTTGCAGCGTCCCATAAAAACGGTATTTTCGGCATCCCCACCATCAAGTAAACATTCTAATTAAAATTCAGGGCAGACACAAAGTGCTGGAGTAACTCAGCGGGTCAGGCAGCATCTCAGGAGAGAAGGAATGGGTGACGTTTTGGGTCGGGACCCTTCTTCAGACCCTCTTAAAATTCAGATACATATAACAAGGAAACAAACTTACAAACCATAAAAGTGGTCGTTTAGATCCAAAAGAGAGGTGAATGTTGTGATGTGGACTGTGCAGAAAGGCAAAAGGCATGGGAATTTTAATGAAAACTGAGTTACATTTGTGCAAAAATGAGAGGTATTTTATGGGGGTCAGATATAGCAACATCCTACTTCTCATGCCTGTTCTTGGCCACACTCATGCAATACAAATTTAGTTCGAATTCTTATGAATTAATATTCAAGAAACTTCTGACATCAACGTTACCTGCTCCCTCGCCTAGCAGAGCTGGATGACGACCACAAACACCATCTAGAACGTTCCATCTCCTCACATTTGGAATGACGACTGAGAAAAGCTTCATCAGACATCTCCTCATACTACATATTCAAGAATGGACAATGGAAGAGTTTAAAATCTAACAGAAAACTATAATAAAATTAAAATACTTTGTGGGCTTACTAAAACTTCAAATACCTGGTCATCCTCCAACTTGCAATTCTGCAGTTTCGACTGTTCGATATCTGCAATTCGCCAACTGCCAAAAACAAATGGAAGATAGATCATTTAAAATAAAATCTTCTTACCTATTTCTGTTTTTACTTCATATTTCCAATGTCTGCAGTATTTCGCATCAGTGATTTGAACTACAAGCAAGTCCAAAGGTAATGATTTTAGTACAGTGTACTGTCTAAATGTGTATCTGAAGCCATACGGCAAAGGCAGAGGCTTATTACAGGAGGGAGAGAAAATGCCTCATGAGTGAACACGAGGCGTCATGGAATATTAAAGTACTGGAAGATTAAACATCATATCCACAACGATCATTTCTATTGAAGACAGACACGAAATGCTGGAGTAACTCAGCGGGTCAGGCAGCATTTCTGGAGAGAAGGAATAGGTGATGTTTCAGGTCGAGGCCCTTCATCACACTTAAGAGTAAGGGAGAGGGACACTGGAAGTATGGGAAGGTACAGAAAAAAGCAGAGCCTGCATCGATGACTGAGGAAAGGTGGAGCCCACAATGGTCATTGTTGGCTAGGGATGATCATTTCTATTGCCCTTTCACTGAAGATTGTGTAAGATTAAGAATTAATATGATGATTGGAAGGGTGGAACATGAGAAACTCTATCCTGGTTCTGGGAAGAGCGAGAAAAGAAAAGTGGATCTGCTTCAGAAACATTTTTCCTACTTTACCAATATCACAACACTGGTTTGGGTTACCTTGGTGTTAGGATCTCCTTATACTGAAGTTTTTCCACTCGAGCTGCAGCAGCCATTGACATGGGAATAACAATGTTATTTATGTCAAACGAACTTTCACCTCTTCTCCGCCGTGCAGACTGAAAGAAAAGCAAGCACAAGAAGTAAAGATATTAACTTTCAGCTTCTTGGTAAGTTAATAATTTCTAAAACGGACCTCAATAAGACTGGTTATTTTTGTCAAAGTGGACCAGCAGGTGGCGTTCTGGAATTTTTCAGACAGAAATGAAACCACAAACACAGCACATCAGCTCGAGGCAGCTAATATCATTGGATTGAAGACCACACATAAAAGAAAATATAACAACTTATTTTTTACATTTACGGGTATGGGGTGGTGTGCCTTAATGACTACTGCCCAGTGGCTCTGACATCCACCATCATGAAGTGCTTCAAAATGCTGTGAGAGAGCACATCAATTCCAGCCTCCCAGATAACCTTAATCCACTGCAATTCACCTGCTGCTGCAACAGGTCCATTACAGACAACATCTCCCACGCCTTGCACTCATCTCTGGAACATTTGAATAGACTCCTATTTATTGACCAAAAAAACACAGAGTGCTGGAGTCAGGCAGTATTTCTCTGGAGAACATGGACAGTTCTCCATGATGTTTCAGGTCTGAACCCTTCTTCAGGCTGATTGTAGTGGGGGAGAGAAAGCTGGTAAAGACCACTACAGTCCCCCCGTCCCCCGTCCCCCTTCAATCAATCTGAAGAAGGGCCCCAACCCAAAACATCACCTATCCACGTTCTCCAGAATAAGGGGCCAGCCATTTAGTACGGAGGCAAGGAAAAGTCCTGGAGTAGTAAAGCTTTGAAATTCTCAACCACAGAGCAGTTATTGAATTCTTTTAAAACAGAAATTGGCAGATTTCTTGCAGAGAAATGGTATTGATTTAGAAAACCAGCCGTAATCTTAATTTCTCCTTGTGTTTTTGTTAACACTGATTCCTCAAAGAACTTTTGTAAGTTTTCTCCTCAAGGAACTATGTTGTGCACAAGCTAGCTATCATATTTACCTACACGTTAAGAACAGACTAAAAAAAATTGCTGATTGGGAAGTATTATGTGACTCCTTGAAGCAGTAGAACAGAATAAGATTTAAAATTCCTTACTTGCTAAAACTTCAGGACTTATTACTACTGGCTCAATAGAAAACATTTCTATTTGATGATTATACTGTAAGCATTCTAAATGGCATTTGCCCCAGTTCAAACATAGATTATCCCACATGGAATCCGATCAAAACAATCTCCTGGGACCTTAGAAACCCGGAGATTGCAGTACAATGCAAACCAATCATGATGAAATAATTATTCCTACAACACACGAAAGATGAAAATTAAAGAGGAGTCCTCATTCAACAAAACTAATGCAGAAAGCCACGTCACTGTACAGAGAAAACAGTGCAAGGATGTGGTTCAAAGATATGGAAGCTCCTAATGAAGCTTCAAAACCCTCTCTCATTTACAGGAAACAGGTTATTCAGTACATGGTAATATGGGAAGATCTTATCTCCTCATCCTCTTTCAAATGATTTTTCGAGACGATAGAAGGAAAATAGACGGCCTTTTAACCTAATGTGCACCTGTCTTGGCTTTTTGAAAGAACCGTCCTTTTTTAAAAAAAATCTTCCCTCTGATGCTTACATCAATTATCTTAAATCCTGCTGTTAATCTCATTGATGTGAACAATTTTTTCTCAATTACTCTTGTCAAATCGAAATCGCCATTAATTTGCCTCTTAAACTCAAGGGTACAATGAAGAAACACAGTTTATGTTATCTTACTTGTATAACTGTAGTCCCGATCTCTGCAAATGCATTGCAAATCAAGAACCTTTGATTTAACTTACCGGTGTGGAAGTGTTGGATGTTGCAGGCTGGTTGTGTACAGCTGAAGGAGGGGTATCTATATATGAAGGCATCTGGTGTACCGCTGAACTTGGTTTTGGAGTCTGTGGATTCATCAATGGAGGATATGAACTTGAAGCTGCTTTGTGTCTTTTACTGAAGGCTGTATAGAAGTAACAAGATTAACAATGCTCAGTATCCCATTTATTCCTTCTTTCCATAGAGGAAAGAGAGGAAAACTCCAAATATTCATTTACTTGTGCTGCAATAAAGAATTATCATTTCCACTCTTACAAATGCTATATTGATTCTTTGGTGGAACATTTATCCCTTTTCTGATTAATGTACCGAATCCAATTTAATGACCACAAGCAAAAAAAGTCAAATATTGCTGTTGACTCTCACTGGATTCCATCTCATTGATGAAAAGTTGACTCTCACTGAACTCTTGACACAATAGAATTTCACCTCACAAACTCAAAGCTGTCACCAAGATTTGAGTACTGGGTCAAACGGGGCTTTTTGAGTCCAGGAAACGGGGCTTCCCCTCTTCCATTATAGATGAGGCTCTCACGAGGGTCTCTTCTACATCCTCAGCTCCACTCTTGCTCCCCCTCCCCCCATTCGTAACAAGGACAGAATCCCCCTCGTTCATCCTGCCCTTAAATATACCTGGACTATCTCCGACATCTCCCTCCCGTTTCTGGACCTCACCATCTCCATCACCGGAGACAGACTAGTGACTGACATCTACTATAAAACCCACTGACTCGCACAGCTATCTGGACTACACTTCTTCCCACCCTGTCTCCTGCAAAAACTCTATCCCCTACTCCCAATTCCTCCGTCTACGCTGCATCTGCGCCCGGGATGAGGTGTTTCACACTAGGACATTCTTCAGGAAACGGGGCTTCCCCTCTTCCATTATAGATGAAGCTCTCACTAGGGCCTCATCTACATCCCGTAGCTCCGCTCTTGCTCCCCCTCCCCCCATTCGTAACAAGGACGGAATCCCCCTCGTTCTCACCTTCCACCCCACCAGCCAGCGTATCCAACAAATCATCCGCCAACATTTCCGTCACCTACAATGGGACCCCACCACTGGCCACATCTTCCCATCTCCTCCCCTTTCTGCGTTTCGCAGAGACCATTCCCTCCGTAACTCCCTGGTCCACTCGTCCCTTCCTACCCAAACCACCCCATCCCCGGGCACTTTCCTCTGCAACCACAGGAGATGCAACACCTGTCCCTTTACCTCCCCCCTCAACTCCACCCAAGGACCCAAACAGTCTTTCCAGGTGAGACAGAGGTTCACCTGCACCTCCTCCAACCTCATCTATTGCATCCGCTGCTCTAGATGTCAACTTCTTTACATCGGCGAAACCAAACGCAAGCTCGGCGATTGCTTCGTTCAACACCTTCGCACAGTCCGCCTTAACCAACCTGATCTCCCGGTGGCTGAGCACCTCAACTCCCCCTCCCACTCCCAGTCTGACCTTTCTGTCATAGGCCTCCTCCAGTGCCAAAGTGAGGCCCACCGGAAATTGGAGGAACAGCACCTCATATTTCGCCTGGGCAGCTTGCAGCCCAGTGGTATGAACATTGACGTCTCCAACTTTAGATAGTTCCTCTGTCCCTCTCTTCCCCTCCCCAGATCTCCCACTGTCTTCCTGTCTCCACCTATATCCTTCCTTTGTCCCGCCCCCCTGACATCAGTCTGAAGAAGGGTCTCAATAGACAATAGACAATAGGTGCAGGAGTAGGCCATTCAGCCCTTCGATCCAGCACCGCCATTCAATGCGATCATGGCTGATCACTCTCAATCAGTACCCCGTTCCTGCCTTCTCCCCATACCCCCTCACTCCGCTATCCTTAAGAGCTCTATCCAGCTCTCTCTTGAAAGCATCCAACGAACTGGCCTCCACTGCCTTCTGAGGCAGAGAATTCCACACCTTCACCACTCTCTGACTGAAAAAGTTCTTCCTCATTTCCGTTCTAAATGGCCTACCCCTTATTCTTAAACTGTGGCCCCTTGTTCTGGACTCCCCCAACATTGGGAACATGTTTCCTGCCTCTAATGTGTCCAATCCCCTAATTATCTTATATGTTTCAATAAGATCCCCCCTCATCCTTCTAAATTCCAGTGTATACAAGCCTCGACCCTAAACGTCACCCATTCCTTCTTCTCTGACCCTCTGCCGCCGCGCTGCACCATGGGAGGAAGGTCAGGCGCGGGGCACGCCGGGACAGGCGCCGGTCCTCCCGGGGGGGGGGGGGGGGGCACAATTATTAAAGTTTATTAAGTTAATTGATTTTTAAATGTAACAAATCTTGATCAATGGAGACCGCAGGGGAATGGTGCCTAGGGTGGGCCTAAAATTCTAGCCTTAGAGGGAGTACAGAGAAGGTTCACCATATTGATCCCTGGGATGGCAGGACTTTCATATGAAGAAAGACTGGATAGACTAGGCTTATACTCGCTGGAATTTAGACTGAGGGGGGATCTTATTGAAACATATAAAATTCTTAAGGGGTTGGAGAGGCTAGATGCGGGAAGATTGTTCCCGATGTTGGGGAAGTCCAGAACCAGGGGTCACAGCTTAAGGATAAGGGGAAAGTCTTTTAGGACCGAGATGAGAAAACATTTCTTCACACAGAGAGTGGTGAGTCTGTGGAATTCTCTGCCACAGAAGGTAGTTGAGGCCAGTTCATTGGCTATATTTAAGAGGGAGTTAGATGTGGCCCTTTTTGCTAAAGGGATCAGGGGGTATGGAGAGAAGGCAGGTACAGGTTACTGAGCTGGATGATCAGCCATGATCATATTGAATGGTGGTGCAGGCTCGAAGGGCCGAATGGCCTACTCCTGCACCTATTTTCTATGTTTCTATGTTGCACTATCGTGTACCATTTTGGCTGTATTTCGGGAACAAATATATCCACAAACCCACAAAACAAATATATCCACGAATATAAAGATGAGTTTTAGTGTAGATATACTACTACATTTGGAAGCTAAAATCCGGAAAGACCAAGTCAATTGATGAAGCCGGTGATAAAACTGTTCGAATTTGCCCCTCTTATAGCCATTGCAAACACACCTCCAACAATCTGCTGGAGCAACACCACTTAATCACCTGTTGGCACCATCTCGTTTTTAGTGATATTTTGAGACATGCTGCAACTTAGATTTTAAAGAGCAGCAGTGACCTGGACCTAGTCAATATGCAGCACTTAACTGGCAAAAAGAGGCGAGGCTGTTGTCTGCAAAACACCACTTGCCTACAAAATGTAGTGTAAGAAAATAACTGCAGATGCTGGTACAAATCGAAGGTATTTATTCACAAAATGCTGGAGTAACTCAGCAGGTCAGGTAGCATCTCAGGAGAGAAGGAATGGGTGACGTTTCGGGTCGAGACCCTTCTTCAGACTGAACTTGCCTACAAAATGGTGAGTACCCGCTGCTGTAATTTAAAATGGCACTCGGGCCATAGGGAAGAAATTTCAGCCACCGTTTGCTGTTTTATTGCCTGGGCTTTATCAAAATGATGTCTCAAATAGGTCAAGATCAGTGAAGAAGGTTGCAGGAAAACCTGTCCTCCATTAATAACCACATACACACTTTCCACAGGAGGGACCAGAATGCAACATGAGGGTCATTTCATTTTACCCTCTTTCACCGGCAGAAATAATGTTCAGGTCCTATGTGTTGCTGGGGCTGCAAACACTAAACTCACCACTGACAGGTTGATATTATATACCTTGCAGAACCCAAGATCACACTGGGCAGTGTACTGACTTGCCAAGGGGAAATGTTACCCATGTTGTACATTTATAACAGAATAATTAGGTGCTAATGTAACTCCTCCACCACCCCACACATCTCCCTCCACACATTACCTCTCTTAGTGTTGCTCTTAGTTAAGAAAATAAGGGAATTCAAAATGAGAATAAAAAACATGCGAGCCCGCAAAACAAATTTCACAGATGTACATTGTGTCCTTGGGAGCCATTTTTTTAGAATGAAGCAAATCTGCTCCGTTTGCAAGGTTGAAGGTACACATACAGCAGACAGAAAATCTCAGGTTCCACTGAACTACTCTCTTGTGGTCTTGTGACACAGGATTTATTAATGTAGCAGAGCGGTAGCTCAATTACAACATATGGCCTCAGCACTCCTGATCTTAGAAAATAGCAACTGTTATATTTGATTTCAGCTCCTGTTCACTCCATCTGTTGGAAAAGGCAATTCGGCACTTGCAAGTTCGTACTGCTTAATAAATAAATCTTCATAGATTTAAAGTACAGGCAGACCCAGGTTCTGTAAGGGTTCCGTTCCCAAGAACTGTCCTTAAGCCGATTTCTCCATAAATCAGAAACGTTCATTTTCTGCAGTTTCCCACATTTTATTCTTTCATTTGATTGAATAATCACCCTTAACCTACATTTAAACTAGTGGAATATAAATAATATCCAGTCCATAAAAGATACCATAAACTGTTTTATTTTTATTATTAATAGCTTGAAACAAATGCTTTAATAATGTATGGGAGAATTTGTGTAAAGACGGATTTTCGTAAGTCAGGTCATTTGAAAGCCAGGAAACCCCTGTGATTAAAATCAGAAGGGAAACTTTGTGAAAACTTCACTCAGAGGATGATGGAAATCTGCAATTCTCTGCTAAAAATAATGCTAGAGGCAGATACCCTAATTACATCTTCAGTGCAGGTGTCAGAGCTTATGGGAGAAGGCAGGGGAATGGGGTTAAGAGGGAGAAATAGATCAGCCATGATTGGATGGCGGAGTAGACTTGATGGGCCAATTGGCCTAATTCTGCTACTATCCCTTATGACCGTATGATCTTGGTCATACTTCAATGTACGCTTGAAGAACTATGACCTGAAAGCCTGTGGTCCTTATTCTGAAAAAAGGGATAACGCTGGAAAGCTTATTTACTATCCGCATGTACATGGGCTGCTTCGGTGCTAATTAATTTTCTACAATTCTAAATCAACATGGCCCTACAGAAAATACTTTGCCATTATATTAATCATATAAGTCTACATAGTTGCCATGTTCACAGTACCTTGTGAACTTCCCCCTTTCTCTGCCACTTACAACATTACCACAACCATCAGGTCTCAGTTTCTTTAATTCCAATTCCTTGCATATTTCCAATTACTCTCACCTCACAAAAGTGCAGCTGATTATCAATTTGATTGGTTATGTGCTCAGATTTGTTTTTAGCTGAAATACTGCAGAGATTAGAGGGAAAGGCAGGAAATCATGTTGCAGGCAAGGGCGCCAGGAGCCCAGGTAAAAAAGTACAGGCCAGGTTTAAGTTTGAATATCGCTTACTTTCCCTCTGCTCCTGGTGTTGGTCACTAATTTAGTCTTAGATAAACTGGTCATTTTCAGAATGAAATGAACCTGTGGCTGGAGAGGAAGAAGCAAATCAAACCAAGAGCTGACTTTCAATAGAAATAACTGTTTCAGACTGCATCTGCCAGACTTTCCTCCCTCTATTTTCCACACCACTCACCCTGGCCCCCGTACTCCTGAGTCGCTATGGCAACTGGAGTCAGACCTGTCACCTGCAGGCTTTCACTCTTGAAGCACACACCTTGTCACTTGGTTGTCTGGAGGGCATGCAGTGCAATCATCAGTAAAGGTGACACCTAGCAGGTCTGTGGTAGGCATTACACTATTTTTATTTAAAAAAAATTTTTTTTTAATCCTCAAAATCAAAGAATCGAGATCCCAAGGACATAGGTTTAAGGTGAGGAGGGAAAGATTTAATAGGAACCTGGGGGGTAACCTTTTCACACAAAGGTTGATGGTTGTATGGAACGAGCTGCCAGAGGAGATAGTTGAGGCGGGTACTATTGCATTGTTTAAGAAATATTTAGACAGGTACATGGATAGGATAGGTTTAGAGGGATATGGACCAAACATGACTCTATGGTTATCAGGTGAAAAATAAAGCTATTACCTGCAATTTCATAAATTACCCCATAATATTTAGAAACATAGAAAACATAGAAAATAGGTGCAGGTGGAGGCCATTAGGCCCTTCGAGCCAGCACCGCCATTCATTGTGATCATGGCTGATCATCCACAATCAGTAACCTTTGCCTGTCTTCTCCCCATATCCCTTGATTCCGCTAGCCCCTAGAGCTCTATCTAAGTCTTACTCATGACACAAATTTATAATCAAAACTCCACAAGGAGCACAATTTACCTTGCACAAGCTATACCTTTTTCTATCAAGAATTTTAATCAGCCTCTTTGGTGAACAATTACCATTATCAGCTGCTATTGTCATCAAATATAAAATCTGATTTTAGGAGTCTGACAAATATGAAGTTTCCTCAAATCAGTGACAGCCATCGATGCTACTAAGAACAACTTTGGGTACACAAGAATGGGCATTTCCGCATCATTGCTATTACCGAAGTGTACAGGGGTTCTTTGCTTCTTTATCTGTGTGCTGAGTTTTTCCGTGAAAGGATCAATCTCTGATTTTGAAGTTGGCTGCCAGTGATCTAGTCGTCTTTTGAAGATCTTTTCGGATGTATTTCCACTGTGCACATATTCTGAGGGTGAAAAAATAAAACTCTTAGAACGGAACACTAGCTCACCCGTTTGCAGGTCCACAGCTTTTCCAGTCACATTATGAGAGACTTTCCCCCATCTCAAGATCCCCAGAAAATATGCAAAGTTGAACATTTTTTAAATGTAATTTTCTTCCTCAAATCTCCTTTTCCTTTGTTCCAATAAAAACATTTACACAGCACCTTTAATATTAGACACATTCCTCAGTGGGTCAAAAATATGTACATGAAAAAACGATGGTAAAGAGAAATTACTGAGGGCGACTGATAGTTTGTCTGGGATTTTTAATCAAAGCTGGATGGCGACATTAAGGGAGATGCATTAGGAGCTGCACACAGAATGAATTGGAGGAAGAGTGTTTTGCAGTGAAATCAGCAAACTCAGAATCAAAATTTCTAATCTGACAGTCCCATTGAAGCTACATGCAGGACACAGTCTACTTACGTAGAACTTCGTAAAGAGGGATGTATGTGTAGAGTGTTTAAGTAAAAATCAGACAAAAATTACGATACAATGGAAGGATAAAAGACAGATTTTGAGTATTAACCAGCACCTGCATATCACTGTACCTTAATTGGTACACATGACTATAAAAGACCTTCAAAACCTTTAGTTCTTTGTTTCTACTTCTAGGTTTTGAAAGATTGTTAAATCAAGGGAATTTTGGAGATGAGGAGCAAGAAAGGTCCCAGCAATGCAGGCAACGATTAGGATAAAAATAGGGGATAAATTCAAGCCTTCAGCTTCAAAATAACAACTTACTTTCAGACAAAACAGTAACTGGCAATTCATATTCATCTGAGTAATGTAAGGGGGTAGTGAGGAGGATGGCAGTGGAAGGTTGTTTTCCAGATTGGAGGCCTGAGACCAGTGGTGTGCCACATGTAGACACAAAATGCTGGAGTAACTCAGCAGGACAGACAGCATCTCTGGAGAGAAGGAATGGGTGACGTTTCGGGTCAAGACTCTTCTTCAGACTGATCAGACTGTGTGCCACAGGGATTGGTGCTGGGTCCCCTATTGTTTGCCACATATTAATTAGTTGGATGAGAATGTAGGTGGCATGATGATTAAGTTTGTGGATGAAACCATAATTGGTGGTACAGTGGATAGTAAATTATGTTGTCTGAGGTCACAATAGAATCTCAATCAACTGGAAAATTGGACAATGGAATGGGAGATGGAATTTAACTCAGACTTAATGTAAAGTAATGCATTTGAGAAATTAAACCAGGGCAGGCCATATACAGTGAATGACTGGACTCTGAGACATGTCAGTAAACAGATGGGTCTGGGATACAAGTGCATTGTTCTTTGATCGAGCGACACAGGTAGACAGGGCTCATTGAATGCTTGCCTTCATTTGTCAGGGCATTAAGTACAAGAGCTGGGACAAGCTCTTGACATTGGTGAGATCGGACTGGGAGTGTTGCATGCAGTTCTGTTTGCCATATTATAGTCACAGTCTTTTCCCAGATTAGGGAATTTAAAAACTAGAGGACATAAGTTTAAGATGAGAGGGGAAATGATTAAAAAGAAATCTCAAAGAGCAAGTTTTTTCACGCAGGTGATTGGTAAATGGAATGTGCTGCCAGAGGAAGCAGTAAAGGCAGGCATATTTACAATGTTTAAAAGGTTTACAGTGATGTGGGCCAAACAAGATACACTTAGGTAGATACTTTGGTCCCATCATGGACAAATTGGGCGGAAAGACTTGTTTCTGTACAATGAATAACTAATGTTATGACTCTAACTGAGCGGGAAAAGATTTAATAATAACCTGAGGGGCAACCTTTTCACACTGAGGGTGGTGTATATATGGAACAAGATGCCAGAAGAGGTAGTTGAGGCAAGTCCAATAACAAAATTTAAAAGACGCTTGGGAAGGTGCATGGATAGGAAAGGTTAAGGAATATGGACCAAATGAGACTAGTTTCGATGGGGTATCTTGGTTGGCATGGACGAGTTGGGCTGAAATGCCTGTTTCCGTGCCGTATGACTTTAAAACAGATAATGTACTCACATACTCATTAATATTTAGAAGGGCTTCATTGTGTGCTAACTGTACCTAACCACAAAACAAGGACGTAAACCGTAAATTGCGTATTCTTTGTCTAATCTTGCTGGTGGCCCTTCAATGTAGCCCGACAGACAAAGGTCAATCGAAATTACTGAGATGAAACTTACTAGCAGATGAGAGGAGGGATGAGGCAAGTTTTTGACAAACTTTCTTTGCAGAATCTTGTGGTTGCTGCTTCACTTGAGACAACAACTTGAAAGACTTGAATTTTTGTGGGCGTTTTTGATGTTCTTCCTGCTTGAGTAAACCTTCGAAGTGCACATGAAGTGGTGTGTCTAAATATAAAACAACAGTCAAGCTCATTGTCGTGCTTACTAATTATATCGACCACTAAGGAATAAGCTTATTTGTTATCCTTAACATTTCAGGGCGATTCATTAGCAGTGATAGCGAAGGAGCAACCTGAAGCCCCAAGACGACTTTTAACTCGTTCAAAATGATGAATCTGATCTCTTGTAGGCTGGTTGGTAAAATGACTGCCACAAAGCCCAACTGGGAAACAATGTTCTTCAGAATAGAGAAACTTCTAAACAACACAATAATCCAACATAATGACCAATTATAGGTATCATTGAGGGATTATGAATAAAGACTGCACCACCAGTGATGTCCACATTATTAATAAATGAACAAAACAATAGAAGATTGCGTGAAACCAGAAAAATCCATTCATAACTCCATCAAAACACCTATTTACAACTTCACATTATTTAACTAAACAATAGACAATAGGTGCAGGAGTAGGCCATTCGGCCCTACGAGCCAGCACCACCATTCAATGTGATCATAGCTGATCATTCAGAATCAGTACCCCGTTCCTGCCTTCTCCCCATACCCCCTGACTCCACTATCTTTAAAAGCTCTATCTAGCTCTCTCTTGAAAGCATCCAGAGAACTGGCCTCCCTTCTGAGGCAGGGAATTCCACAGATTTACAGCTCTGACTGAAAAAGTTTTTCCTCATCTCCGTTCTAAACTGAAAAAGTTTTTCCTTATCTCCGTTCTAAACTCAGCTCAATTCTCAGCTCCGTTCTAAATTAATCTCAACTCAGCTCCGTTCTAAACTAGGCTCAATAAAATTTGCTCCTGTAGTTAGTCCCATAGGGTAGTAGTAAATCAAAATATTTGTCTAGTACGGAGATTCCTCTATCTAATTGATCACTCTTCAATTATAAAACCAGAGCGAGAGCAAAAATACTGTAGGATATTTGACAAATAAAATACTAGGCAAGGCACAAACAAGGTGTTTGCACAGCTTATCTAAGCTGTTCACCTGAAGCATTAAGTAAAGAAAATGCAGAAATCTCAGCGGGTCACATACAATCTGTAGAGACAGAAACAAAGTTTTTTCATAAAAATTGGAAAAGTTAAAACAACTTTAAAAAGTTGCAGCTTGTAATGGTTGCAGAAAAAACACTGCTGTTGATGCCTTCCAAGAGAGGATGATGATTATTTTTAATTAACCACAGGAGGCATAGTGCTGCTGTTGCACAATTCTGCAACCCAGGTTCCATCATGACTTCAGTGCTGCACTCTTTGGAGGTGGCAATGGCTACCTGGCAAAGGGCGGCGCAGCGGTAGAGTTGCTGCCTTACAGCGAATGCAGCGCCGGAGACTCAGGTTCGATCCTGACTACGGGCGCCGTCTGTACGGAGTTTGTACGTTCTCCCCGTGACCTGCGTGGGTTTTCTCCGAGATCTTCGGTTTCCTCCCACACTCCAAAGACGTACAGGTTTGTAGGTTAATTGACTGGGTAAATGTTTAAAAAAATTGTCCCTAGTGTGTGTAGGATAGTGTTAATGTGCGGGGATCGCTGGGCGGCGCGGACTCGGTGGGCCTGTTTCAGCGCTGTATCTCTAAATCTAAAAAAATATCTAAATCTACCCCCCGGGTCTCTGTCTTTCTCCCACGTCCCAAAGGCATGTTGGTAGCAGGTCAATTGGCTGCAGACGGCGGGAGATTTGGAGGGGGTTGGGCCCCCTGCCAATCAGCATGAGAAAAATAATAAGTTACAGGGATATAAGTTGTAGAATGGGACTCATAGGAATGCTGTGGGAACCAGCATTGACCTGAAGAATCAAATGGCCTCCTTCTGAGTTGTAAGGTAATATTAAATCATAGCTGAGATGTCTGTTGTAATGGAAATAGAGGGAGACAGGTGAAGAAAATTAGACAGAAAGACATGCTGGAACCGTGAGATAGCATAACAGTCACTCGATATCCTGAAAGAGAATTCTGGAAATAGCAGAACAGCGAGTACATATGGGGACAGAAAAAATAAGTTCATGGATAGATGACCCTGCATCAAAACTGGTCAATTACAACACTGGCCAATTACAACACTGGCAATAGAAGTTAGTTATCTGCTATTGTTAAATTCGGCATTGAATTCCAAAGTCTGCAACGTGCTTAGCCAGAAGATGAGGTGCTGTTCCTCATGCTAATGTTGGACTTGGTTGGAGACCCAAGACAAGAGTAGGAGCAGAATGGAGAATTTAACAGACAGGAAACAAGAAGATCAGATCACCCTCAGTGTGGAGTATTCTGAAAATCCATCACCCAATCTGTGCTGGGCGTCTTATATGTAAAGACCACATCATGAGCACTGCTTGCAATACACCAAACTGAACGAGTGCAAGTAAGTTGCTGCTTCTTCTGGAAGGAATGCTTGCATCCCTGGAGAGTGGGAAGGCATGAGGTTAAAAGGGCCTGGGAAGTGAGAATCTTCTCAAAGTAGTGAAAGAGCAAACTGGAGTCGCAGAATGGACCATTCAGAATGCAGAACGGGGAGATGAGGAAAGATGCGTTTGGCGGTGGGAACTCACATGAAGGATATTACGAAGGATGATCTGGCGAGAATATGTTGAACCTTATTCCTTGCTCTGGCCAAAAGCAGAGTGGGTGGGAGCAGGCATGATTCTGATTTTGTTCATTATGATAACAAGGAAGCCATGGCATGTGAAGAAAGACAACATCTCAGATGCACTGGTGTGGAAAGTCTTAAGAGGTATGATGGAGCCAGAAAAATGAAAGAATACTGTGGGAACATTTACAGGAACAAGTATAGTCTTAAAACCACAATAGACAATAGGTGCAGGAGTAGGCCATTCTGCCCTTCAAGCCAGCAACACCATTCAATGTGATCATGGCTGATCATTCCCAATCAGTACCCCGTTCCTGCCTTCTCCCCATACCCCCTGACTCCGCTATCCTTAAGAGCTCTATCCAGCTCTCTCTTGAAAGCACTCAGAGAATTGGCCTCCACTGCCTTCTGAGGCAGAGAATTCCACAGATTTACAACTCTCTGACTGAAAAAGGTTTTTCCTCATCTCTGTTCTAAATGGCCTACCTCTTATTCTTAAAGTGTGGCCCCTGGTTCTGGACCCCCAACATCGGGAACATGTTTCCTGCCTCTAATGTGTCCAACCTCTTAATAATCTTATATGTTTCAATAAGATCCCCTCTCATCCTTCTAAATTCCAGTGTATACAAGCCTAGTCGATCCAGTCTTTACAATTCATCCATTTTAAAGGATAGAAAAATAGGGATACAGATTATTAGATTTTTAAAAAGCAGAAAAAGTACAGTAGGTAGAGCTAACGAGCACTATTAATTTAATTCTAAAGTGGAACTTTCAAGCAAAAGGGCTATACAACTAATTGAAACTTGCAGAAATTTAATTGTTTTTAATTACATGACACAAAATCCACACTCACCTTGTGGAAGTGACAGTATGGGGTGGTAGCAGGGTTCCATTATGGCCACACGTTCCTGTGGAGGCATATTGGCCTGATCCATCGTCTGCATCAAGGCTTTAGAACCACATAAAATACATGTGGTCGGCCAGTCACAGCTACACCTAATGCTTAGAGGACGTTGTGCCTACAAAAAGAAATGAAAAAGGTATATGTAAGGAATATTTCTGTGGACTGAAGCTACAAGGAATACATTAACTACCAGAATAAGCTTCTGTAACAGAAACCTAAAAACTTCATTTTGTTCTGATACAGGATCTCAACCCGAAATGTCAAGCGCCTCGTCTTCACAGATGCTGCCTGACCCACTGAGATCTTCTAACAACTTGTTTTTGGCTCCAGATTCCAGCATCTGCAATCTCTTGTGTCACCATTTCTTTTTATCTCTCTATCTCTCTTGAAAATGCTGACATGCGGTCTCTTTCATAGCCAAAGGAAACCTTCTGGTTTATTGCCAATAAGTCGTTTACAGATGCACGTCAGGCAACAAGTGTAAAACATGAACTATTTTTTAAAAATTGAGATCTCAGCTGAACATTATGTCACATTCATTCACTTCACATTCCTGCAGAAACTGGTACATGTGGGGGCTGAGGCATGAGCATGGCTTAACATTTGACAGCCTGTGGAGTGGAAAACATGCATAACAGGAATACATTGTGAACGTGCATAAGTGTCCATAACCTGATCGGGTTATTGGGGTGGCTGTGCAAATACATGCTGCCCCTAAGACCATGCACACAACCAGCATGAGGAGTCCATAGTTTCCATCCTTGACACTCTGAAGGCATGGAGGGTATCCCAATAATAGCTATCTTCATTAAGGCAGACAGATGTAGCATTAGTAAGTCAGCAAAATGGGAACTTCTATCGACATTCAGAACCTCGCTCAACTAACAGACAAGGAAGAAAATAAACATCATAGAACAGTACTTAGAACAGAAAAGATTCACCAGGCCTTGCAGGCTTGAGTTATTTTGAAGGGCTGGAAAAACTGGGAATTATTTACTTTGAGCAGAGGAGGCTGAGGAGAGACCTTATTGAAGTTTACAAAATCATCAGGGGCATAAAGTGAAGCTCAGCTGTTTCTCCAGAGCAGGATATCCTAAAACTAGAGGGCCTAGGCATATGGGGAGAGGAGAGAGATTTAAGAGGGACCTCAGGAGTAACTTTATTTACTCAAAGGGTAGTCCATATCTGGAACAAACTGCCTGAGGAAACCACAGAAGCGAATACAATAGACAATAGGTGCAGGAGTAGGCCATTCAGCCCTTCGAGCCAGCACCGCCATTCAATGCGATCATGGCTGATCACTCTCAATCAGTACCCCGTTCCTGCCTTCTCCCCATACCCCCTCACTCCGCTATCCTTAAGAGCTCTATCCAGCTCTCTCTTGAAAGCATCCAACGAACTGGCCTCCACTGCCTTCTGAGGCAGAGAATTCCACACCTTCACCACTCTGACTGAAAAAGTTCTTCCTCATCTCCGTTCTAAATGGCCTACCCCTTATTCTTAAACTGTGGCCCCTTGTTCTGGACTCCCCCAACATTGGGAACATGTTTCCTGCCTCTAATGTGTCCAATCCCCTAATTATCTTATATGTTTCAATAAGATCCCCCCTCATCCTTCTAAATTCCAGTGTATACAAGCCCAATCGCTCCAGCCTTTCAACATATGACAGTCCCGCCATTCCGGGAATTAACCTAGTGAACCTACGCTGCACGCCCTCCATAGCAAGAATATCCTTCCTCAAATTTGGAGACCAAAACTGCACACAGTACTCCAGGTGCGGTCTCACCAGGGCCCGGTACAACTGTAGAAGGACCTCTTTGCTCCTATACTCAACTCCTCTTGTTACGAAGGCCAACATTCCATTGGCTTTCTTCACTGCCTGCTGTACCTGCATGCTTCCTTTCATTGACTGATGCACTAGGACACCCAGATCTCGTTGAACTCCCCCTCCTCCTAACTTGACACCATTCAGATAATAATCTGCCTTTCTATTCTTACTTCCAAAGTGAATAACCTCACACTTATCTACATTAAACTGCATCTGCCATGTATCCGCCCACTCACACAACCTGTCCAAGTCACCCTGCAGCCTTATTGCATCTTCCTCACAATTCACACTACCCCCCAGCTTAGTATCATCTGCAAATTTGCTAATGGTACTTTTAATCCCTTCGTCTAAGTCATTAATGTATATTGTAAATAGCTGGGGTCCCAGCACCGAACCTTGCGGTACCCCACTGGTCACTGCCTGCCATTCCGAAAGGGCCCCATTTATCCCCACTTTTTGCTTTCTGTCTGTCAACCAATTTTCTATCCATGTCAGTACCCTACCCCCAATACCATGTGCCCTAATTTTGCCCACTAATCTCCTATGTTGGACCTTGTCGAAGGCTTTCTGAAAGTCGAGGTACACCACATCCACTGACTCTCCCCTGTCAATTTTCCTAGTTACATCCTCAAAAAATTCCAGTAGATTTGTCAAGCATGATTTCCCCTTCGTAAATCCATGCTGACTCGGAATGATCCCGTTACTGCTATCCAAATGCTCAGCAATTTCGTCTTTTATAATTGACTCCAGCATCTTCCCCACCACTGATGTCAGACTAACTGGTCTATAATTACCCGTTTTCTCTCTCCCTCCTTTCTTAAAAAGTGGGATAACATTTGCTATCCTCCAATCCACAGGAACTGATCCTGAATCTATAGAACAATGAAAAATGATCTCCAATGCTTCCACTATTTCTAGAGCCACCTCCTTAAGTACCCTGGGATGCAGACCATCAGGCCCTGGGGATTTATCAGCCTTCAGTCCCATCAGTCTACCCAAAACCATTTCCTGCCTAATGTGGATTTCCTTCAGTTCCTCCATCACCCTAGGTTCTCCGGCCCCTAGAACATTTGGGAGATTGTGTGTATCTTCCTCAGTGAAGACAGATCCAAAGTAACGGTTTAACTCGTCTGCCATTTCTTTGTTCCCCATAATAAATTCCCCTGTTTCTGTCTTCAAGGGACCCACATTTGCCTTGACTATTTTTTTCCTCTTCACGTACCTAAAAAAACTTTTGCTATCCTCCTTTATATTATTGGCTAGTTTACCCTCGTACCTCATCTTTTCTCCCCGTATTGCCTTTTTAGTTAACTTTTGTTGCTCTTTAAAAGAGTCCCAATCCTCTGTCTTCCCACTCTTCTTTGCTATGTTATACTTCCTCTCCTTAATTTTTATGCTGTCCCTGACTTCCCTTGTCAGCCACAGGTGTCTCTTACTCCCCTTAGAGTCTTTCCACCTCTTTGGAATAAATTGATCCTGCAACCTCTGCATTATTCCCAGGAATACCTGCCATTGCTGTTCTACCGTCTTTCCTGCTAGGGCCTCCTTCCAGTCAATTTTGGCCAGCTCCTGCCTCATGCCTCTGTAATCCCCTTTGCTATACTGTAATACCGACACTTCCGATTTTCCTGCCTTTCCATTTGCAGAGTAAAACTTATCATGTTGTGATCACTGCCTCCTAATGGCTCTTTTACCTCTAGTCCCCTTATCAGATCAGGATCATTACATAACACTAAATCCAGAATTGCCTTCTCCCTGGTAGGCTCCAGTACAAGCTGTTCTAAGAATCCATCTCGAAGGCACTCTACAAACTCTCTTTCCTGGGGTCCATTTCCAACCTGATTTTCCCAGTCTACCTGCATGTTGAAATCTCCCATAACCACCGTAGCATTACATTTTTGACACGCCAATTTTATCTCCTGATTCAACTTGCACCCTAATGTCGAGGCTACTGTTTGGGGGCCTATAGATAACTCCCATTAGGGTCTTTTTATCCTTACAATTTCTCATTTCTATCCATACTGATTCAACATCTCCTGATTCTATGTCACCCCTTGCAAGGGAATGAATATCATTCCTTACCATCAGAGCAACCCCACCCCCTCTGCCCACCTGTCTGTCTTTTCTATACGTTGTGTACCCCTGAATATTCAGTTCCCAGCCCTGGTCCTCTTGTAGCCATGTCTCAGTGATCCCTACAACATCATACTTGCCCATGACAACTTTGAAATACATTTGGATTGATACAGGTCCACCACTGATTTTACAGAACTCTTGGTTCCAGAACCTTGCCGTATTATTCGTTTTGCCAGACCAACAGAGGTGACGGCTTGGGGCCCGAGATACCAGCCCGCAAACTCGGCCGCCGGACGTTGGCCAAGGGAGCAGATCTGCTGGTTCCGGTCGGGCCTGCGTATCAGAGCAACAGTCAAAGCCGGCAAATACGACCCATCGAGATAGTCCGCTATGGGAATAGATCTTCCGGCTCCTGCAGGCTCAGAGTTCCAGTGCCCTGGCTACAGGGGGCAAATTTGACCCACTGATTGGCGTGGAGGTCCTGATGTGGTTGGGATTGCCATCTCATCCAGCCTAGGCATCACATTTCTGGGGGACCTTCTGGGAGGGGGGGGGGGAGATTTCAAGAGCTCTCGTAATTCTGTCTGGATGGTAGTGGACCTGTATGTGGCTAGAAAGGGATATAGGTTAAATGGGACTCGACTAGAATGCCAAATTGGTCGACATGAATGAGATGGGCTGAATGGCCACTGTCCATGCTGTGTAGCACTAAGACTCTTCCATTCTTTGTTTGAGGATACTACTGCCATGTGCAAAATGACAGCACCATTCTGTTGACGCAACATTACTGAGCAGGCAGATGAAACTTAGAAACATAGAAAATAGGTGCAAGAGTAGGCCATTCGGCCCTTCGAGCCTGCACCGTCATTCAATATGATCATGGCTGATCATCCAACTCAGTATCCTGTACCTGCCTTCTCTCCATACCCCCTGATCCCTTTAGCCACAAGGGCCACATCTAACTCCCTCTTAAATATAGCCAATGAACTGGCCTCAACTACCCTCTGTGGCAGAGAATTCCACAGATTCACCACTCTCTGTGTGAAAAAAAACTTTCTCATCTCGGTCCTAAAAGACTTCCTCCTTATCCTTAAACTGTGACCCCTTGTTCTGGACTTCCCCAACATCGGGAACAATCTTCCTGCATCTAGCCTGTCCAACCCCTTAAGAATTTTGTAGAAACTTGCTAGCTTTCGACTCTCACTGAAATACCATAGTTCCACAAGATAATTTTTTGGCAGCCAACTTTGCAAAACCTAAAAAGCAAAAGTCTCACATACCTTTTTGCCAAGATAGCACACCAGATTAGATCTGACCAGCCTCCTCTTCCTGTACCTCCGGACAGGACGAACTCTGGCGGCAACACAACTGTTGTCTGGTGGCGATGGTGGGATGTTGAGTCCATCTAGTCGCTGCTTTTTACTCAGAATCTCCTCAGTGTCTGAACTATCCAGTGAGCTGCTGTCCAAAGGACTGGAATGCAAACTGTCATGTTCAAAGCAGATTAAAAAGTTGAAATAAGTGATGAAATTAATTCAAATCTCTTTTTTAAATAGTGCTATTTATGAAACAGAACTGATGACAAATCATAATTGCAGAGTGAAAGCAATTATGCAAAATACTGCTCTCTCTTTTGAAGTCAACTATGACCCAGTTATTTGGTAGCACTGTGGTTGGTGAATAAAGAGGTTGTTGATCTCGAAACGATCACAAACATTAAGTGTGGCACTCCACCGCTAGCTGCACTGATTAGCATCTTAACACTGTCGGGCAAGCTCTCCTTCACACAAGGTATCTATCATTTCAGAGGATCATTAAAAGACTTCGCTGGTACTAATTCTGGAAAGTGTAAGGAAAACCTCTTTGGTCATCAAATCCCTATTTGACCCTCAAGCCAAAATTAGGATTTTACCAGGTCATTAGTACATGGCCCTAGGTGGGAGCTCATTTTGCACTGCATTTCCTACTCTGTAAAATTGACGAGACTTCAAATGTACATCAAAGTATATAAAAATTCATAGGGCACCATACAAATCAAGGTTCTTATTTCTTATTCCTTTACTTCAACTGAGAAAGCTGTGAACAAATTTAATAACTCACCTGTTCAAAAGCCCGTTGAGTTGCCTTGGTGGTGTGCACACCTTAGACAATAGTGAAGAGCTTGAAGGGGAACTACAAGAAGGGCTGGACGGGCAAATAAGGTTTCCCAGAGACTGTGTAAGGCGAGAACTCTGAAGAAGAAAACAAATTATCTTAGCTGTTATTGATAAATAACAAACCTTCTCAAAAAGAAACTTTTTATGTATATAAAATTGCCACGTACAGGTAGTTCTGCTATACTGCATGTTTCCATAACATGAATTCTGCGCTACAATACACAGTAATGCTAAGAACTATATACTGCACTCCGTATCTTTTCCCATTGTTCCCTACTTTCTTGAGTTTGAGCTGAGCTAATGGTATATCTGATCTGCTTAGAAAGCATGCAAAACAAAGCTTTTCACTGTATCTCAGTCTACGTGACAGTAATAAACCTAAACCAGATTGGATATAAAGCAGTCGATTAATTAGGGAACACTTCTGTATTACCTGGGCCGAATTGGTTGTAACACGATTTTGATCAGAACTAGACAATAGACAATAGGTGCAGGAGTAGGCTATTCGGCCCTTCGAGCCAGCACCGCCATTCAATGTGATCATGACTGATCATTCTCAATCAGTACCCCGTTCCTGCCTTCTCCCCATACCCCCTGACTCCGCTATCCTTAAGAGCTCTATCTAGCTCTCTCTTGAATGCATTCAGAGAATTGGCCTCCACTGCCTACTGAGGCAGAGTATTCCACAGATTCACAACTCTCTGACTGCAAAAGGTTTTTCTCATCTCAGTTCTAAATGGCCTACCCCTTATCCTTAAACTGTGGCCCCTTGTTCTGGACTCCCCCAACATTGGGAACATGTTTCCTGCCTCTAACGTGTCCAACCCCTTAATAATCTTATACGTTTCGATAAGATCTCCTCTCATCCTTCTAAATTCCAGTGTAAAAACATGAAGAAAGACAACCTTTAACTCACACAGAGCCAGAGATTAAATTGTTTTTAAGCTAACTATGGAAAGAAGTAGAATTATAGTGGGTCGAGGAAGAATGTGGAAGAGGAAGCCTGTTCTGCAACTTGGAATGATTTCCATCTAATGTCTGTAATGTTTTGCGAAAAACTGAATAGGAACCAAGGCATAATTTCAGTAATTTTAGCACTGTATTTAAAAGGCACTGTGTGTTTTTTGTCGTTGCCACAAGGCGTATCTTTGAAGTTTAATATCTGAATAATGAAAACCAAAAATAGCCAAAAACAAAAGTGCTGGAGGAACTCAGCAGTTAGGCAGCATCTGTAGAGATAAATGCACAAACAGTGTTTTGGGTTGGAACCCTTCTTCATAATGATTGGAGGAGGAGAGAAAGCTGGAAAAGAGAAGTGGGGCAGGACAGAGTCTGGCAAGTAATAGGTGCCTGCGGGTGAGAGGCATGAGTCACAGATGGGTGGAGTAAGTGTAAAGGGCTAAAGGTGAAATGGAAACAAGAGTGCTTTGTTATGAAGTAATAAATTGCTACATTACCATGTCTTGCAATGGCCATTAACGTTCCCTGGACCGGCATAGATAGTGCATGCAATAGACTACTCTACTGTTATATTCCAATTTTCTGTTTAAACTGCAGGAACAATTTGGGCTACCAATACTTTAATCCAGTGACCACACACCTGTTTGTCAATGTTCCGCAGGAGAAGAGATGGGCTGCACGGTGAGAGTTCACATTTGTTATTCATAATAGGGGCCTTAACATCAGCAGGTGAAGAGTTGGTGTGCGACTCAGGGCCCTGCAAGCCTGTTGCTGAGGATGTTGTTGCTAACCGGCTTTGGTGCTTCATCAGATCTTCTGGCAATTGTGCATCGCCAAGGACAACAGGACCCTGATAAAAAGCAAAAAAAAAGCAAAATCAAACATTTCAATTAATGCTCCACAAGCTTACTTTAAATCTGCTGGGAAGCAGTGGAGTACACAGCAATAAGAACATATTTTTGACATTTTTGCAAATTATCCTCCCATCTTTTCTAAAACGATTATTTATCCCCCATTCTGTTCTCTTTGACATTGTTTCCCTGAGCTTCATCACAGACTTAGCACCTATCCAGGGAAGAGTCAATTCTTTCAGGAGTTTATTCAACTCTGGACTGAGACAACTTAGCTCATACTGCCCAATGCACCAGGAACTTTAATGTATTGGAGTCGAGAGATAGAGAAAAATTGCGTGGGAAAATGGGGACATCGGGTTGACTAATAATTAAAAGGAATTGGCTCAACGCTGTTGCTCAATCATTTCCTCATATCTTTGGAAATTTATAACCAGACCAAATGACTGCCATTTAATGTCTGCCTTATTAATGAAACAGTTTGTGATGGGAAGTCTGCCTCGTTTATCAAACATTCCGTGAGGTTGGACAAGAGGGTATACTCAGTTACAAATGTGATGTTCTCAATGCCAACAGTAAACAAAGCAAGATGATCCTCTTAATTTAGTATTTGCACTGACATATTACTGGAAAGTATCAGTGGGTTTTTAAAATTTTATAAATTAGCACTGCAATAACAAATGCTAGTGCAAATATATCGCAGCTCCATTGAACACTAGCACCAACATTACAAGAAACATCAGTAGTTTCTTGAAAGCAATCCAGAGGCCTGGATCAATTTGAACCTATAATAGCAGTCAGGGCATTCACATGATCTTGTATCCCATTTTACAAGATAAAATAAACTTAAGATGGACCATCTGACAAGGATCACTGGACAAGTGCACAGAGAGGAAAGGTTTAGAGAGATAAGACAAACACAAGCAGATGGGACTAACATAGATGAGGCACCTTGATCTGCACAGGCAAGTTGGGCCAAAGGGTCTTTTACCATTCTGTATTACTCTATCTGAAATCAGTCACGCCATCAGATTTAGACATGGCAAATATCAGCAATCTTGCAAAGTCCTGCTCACGAATGTATGGAAACATGGCCAAAGTGGGAGAACTGTCCCAAAAATGATGCTTCTGACAACAAACTAGATTGAGTCAATACAATCTACCTGAGGAGAAAGTAGCAGGAGGTGGCGTCACTGTAACATGCAGACAGGAGGGCGCGGCACAAAAGTCCTCAACATTGAACTCATTCATTGAAATATAGGCAATGAAACATTTTACCAATTTATACTAGTTGCTGATAAATCAATACTGTTCTGTGTTGAACATTACTTGAAGAAGCAGCAAGAACAGCAAATACACAATGATACAATGTGTGGGAAACATTGATGTCCATCACCAACAGTTGCTTGGTGACACCATAATCGATAAATTTGCCAAGAGTTGAAGGAATTTGCTCCAGGTCAAGTCCACAGAAGATAGCAAGCATGTGATCAAATCTGAGACTGATATTTTTATTGATGAAGTTGTAAGGGTCGTGGAACTAGTGGGATTAAATGCAACTGAAATATTGTACAGATCAGCCAAAATCAAATTAAATTATAGGAAATGTGCAGGAAGGAACTGCAGACGCTGATTTAAACCGAAGATAGACACAAGAAGCTGGAGTAACTGAGCGGGTCAGGCAGCATCTGGAGAAAAGGAATAGGTGACTTTTTGGGCCGAGACCCTTCTTTAGACTGAGTCAGGGGAAAGAGAAATGAGAGATTTCGACGGTGACATAGAACAATATAGCACAAATGAATGAAAGATATGCAAAAAAGTAACAATGATCAAGGAAACGGTCCATTGTTGGCTGTGGGCTAGGTGATAATGAGTTATATAGACAATGAAACCCACCAAGACGACAGTGAAATGAATACAACAATTAGGGTGGGAGAGCGACGGAGAGAGGGGATGCAAGGTTTACTTGAAGTTAAAGAAATCAATATTCATATTCCTCCAATTTGCGTTTGGCTTCTGATAATGGAGGCAGCCCAGGACAGAAAGGCCAATGTGGGAATGGGAAGTAGAGTTAAAGTGTTTGGCAATGGGGAGATAACATAGGACAAGGCGGTCTGAGCGAAGATGTTCAGTGAAACGATCGTCCAGTCTACGCTTGGTCATGCCTATGTTTAAGAGTTCACACCTGGAACAACGGATACGATAACGGATACAATAAATGATGTTGCGTGAACCTCTGCCTAACCTGCCGAGGTCATGGACAGAGTCAAGGGAGGAGATATAGGGACAGGTGTTGCAACTCCTGTGGTTGCAGGGGAAGGTACCTGGGGAGGTGGTGGATTGGATGGGTAGGGATGAGTTAACCAGGGGGTTGCGGAGAGAACAGTCGTTAGTTTAGTTTATTTTAGAGATACAGCGTGGAACAGGCCCTTCTGCTCCAGCGGTCTGCACTGACCTACAATCCCTGCACACTATCCCACACACACTAGGGACAATTTAAAACAATATCGCCAATTAACCCACAAACCTGAACATCTTTGAGTGGGAGATGAAACCAGAGATCCCAGAGAAAACCCAAAGCAGGTCACAGGGAGAACGTACAAACACCATAGACACCACCCATAGTCAGGATTGTACCCGGGTCTCTGGCGCTGTAAGGCAGTAACTCTGCTGTGGCGCTACCATGCTGCCCTGCATCTTTGCGGAAAGCGGACTGGTGGAGATGGGAAAATGTGACTAATGGCGGGATTCGGTTGGAGTAGGCGAAAATGTCAGAGGTTTAAGTGCTGGACATAGAATCCTCCGGCATTTTTGCCACCTCCAATGGGATCTACTAGTTTCACTGTCGTCTTGGTGAGTTTCACGGTCTGTATAACTCATCACCTAGCCCATAGCCAACAATAGGATGTTTTCACAGGAAGAAGTAACTTTGACCAACTTCTCTGTTCTGGCTCTTTGTTGCAATAACCGAAAACACATCGCAGCATATAGTCCGGAACATTTATTTGCTACTAATTCTGATGATTCTTCCTTTGGTAAACATAAGAATGACTGGGTTAACTGTAATTATAAATCTTCGACATTTAAAGATGTATTAACCTATTACAATCTCCCTCCTGTAGAAAATACATCAATGCATCACCACAAAACATAATGAGTGCAACACCTGGAACATGTTGCTAAATGAACAACAGCATCCTAGTTCTACAATGCATTTTTGAGCATGCAATAAGTGATATGCAAACCAAATCGATGGAATTATATTGAAGTAAAAAGCAATTTTTTGAGCCGTTTCAGTCTCTGTACCTACCTTGTTTGCACGGATCTGTCTGTATATGTCTGTCTGCTGCCGTATTCGGTATTCGAGGTCGGATACCTGAGCTTGCAACCATGTCCAGCGGTTGACAATTGCTGCCCTTTCCACAGCCCATCTCCATTCCAATCGACGGTGTCTGCAAACAAATGAAAATGTGAGGGCTTCTGGAGAATTAGTTCACTGATCATTTTCAATTTCAGTTTCAAGTAGATTAAACAGTTTTGCAAAAATCTGTTATTGTAAAGGGTCCAAAAGACTATTTGAGCACAAAGTTCTGACATGAGAAATATTTAATTGCATTATCCAGGTTTTAGGGAAAACTATACCTGCTGTGCCACTTCAATTAGCACCTAGACATTACAAACTTGATTGGCAGCAGTTTGGGAGATTTATTTCACATACTTCAACAATGATATGCATATCCCAGGAGATTATACACTCTCTATTTGCTATTCCTACTAATTAATCCTACTTTTTAGTTAGGGACATGGAAATTTCCATAATTACATAAGGTACAGAAGTACAAAATATCCAACAGATATCCAGGCTTTATATGTAGAAACTGCAGATGCTGGTTAATACACAAAAGGACAAAGTGTTGGAGTAACTCAGCAGGTCAAACGGCATATCTGGAGAACATGGATAGGTGACGTTTTAGGTCGGGACCATTTTTCGCTCATCCAGTCTGAAGAAGGGTTGCGACCCAAAACGTCACCTATCCATGTTCTCCAGCGATTCTGCTTAGTCTGCACTTTGTGTCTTTCTAGGATTTACATAATTTAACAAATATGGCAACAAACTTAATAAACTGCAGCTTTGCAAGTGAATGGAAAAGACAGCATTTACTACCCATCACCAGTTCACCAATTTGATTTACTGCTTCAGGCCATATAGACTGCACTCACATGGTGCAAACAATATTAAATATAATCTTCTCCCACTCTCAAGTAGAAAAGCGCACAAGTTGAATGGGGAGCATAACAATAGAAGAAAATAGCAGGAGTGCGCTATCTGGTATGTCAAGATTCCCCTGTTATTCAATAGGATCATGGTTGACAAGAACCAGGCCTCAATTCCTCTTCAGTGCCACTTCCACATAGCCCACAATTCCTCAATCATTCAAACGTTGATCTACTTCCCCTTTAAATATTTCCAATGTTCTAGCCTTCAGTCTGATAGAGCAGAGTACTCCAGAGATTCCTCACCTTAATCATAGACTGGTACACCACAGTAACAGGTCTACCAGCCCACACAGCAATGCTGACCTATACTAATCTTACTTGCCTGCATTCATTCCATGTCCCGCTCTACCCTGATTGTTGACATACCTGCGAGGGTGACTACTCAATTACTGTTCGGCCTTCACCACCTCCTCTGGTGGCTCATTTCAGATATGAACTACTCTGTGTGTGAAACATTTACCCCTCAGATCCATTGTAAACCTCCCTCACATCTTAAGCAACTGCATTTTTGTTTCAGTTAACCCTACCATGGGAAACAGGCACTGGCTATCTACCCAATCTATGCCGTTCAATTTTATTTGTCTCTACTGTGTCACCTAGCAGCCTCCTTCACTCCAGGGACAATTTTTTTAAAATCCACTATCTCCTGATAATTCAAGCCCTCCAATCCAGTCAAGATCCTTGAAAATCTTTTCTGCACACTCCTAAGCATAATCAGGTCCTTTCTGCAGTGTGGTGACTAGAATTGCACACTATATTCCAAGTATGACTTAAGCAACATTTTGTATAACAAGAACACACCATCTCAACTCTTACAACCAGTGTCTCAGCCGATGAAGGCAAACATAGCGTAGGACTTTATCATGCTTAGAAAGGAACTGCAGATGCTGGTACATATGGAAGATAGACACAAAGTGCTGGAGTAAATCAGCGGGTACCGCAGCATATCTGGAGAAAAGGGATGAGTGACATTTCAGGTCCCGACCCAATACGTTATCCATCCTTTTTCTACAGACATACGATTTTCTCACCTGTCTACCTGCATTCCAGTTTTCAGGGAACCATGTACTTGCACTCCAAAGTCTGTCTATTCAAAAACAATCCCCCGGGGCCTGACATTCACTGTGTAAGCCCTGCCCTGGTTTCACTTCCCAAAATGCATCACTTGTCAGAGTTAAATGCCATTTTCCATTCCTTTGATCACCTTTCAGGTTACTCTATAATCGCGCCATGACCTTAGACAAACTACTTCACTGCCCACTAACCACTAGTCTTGATATCGTTTGGAACCTGTCCTTTGGAAGATAGAATTCCTTCTTGCCCATTTCAAATGAAATCATCTCATCTTGTAACAATTACGTCTTATTGGAGACCATCCTATCTGTGGAAACAAATCAACATCTGCACTGTCATATCCCTAATGGAATACAGTTACTTATTGGGTCACAGACAGGAAACATGCATCCTCACTGATTGAGGATGAGGGTAGCAGAGAAGCATGCAAATGCCATCACTGGCGCTCCCCTCCAAATAACAGCATCCAGAAATGTTAGCCAACACCATGACTGAACTAGCACCAGACAAATTACTGCGAGGAGGTGCCTCATCACCACTTCAGTTTGGTGCCAAATGCTGACCTTATCATTAAAGCTCATATCCCATGAATGCATAAAACAGATTCCATCGTGTCTGTCAAAAGGAAGTTTGGTGAATAATTGAAAATAATTGTGGGTTATGGGGGAGAATTCATTTTGAGAGTTCCAGGCAGCATATGAAGAAGGGGCCAAATATCTGTAGGATTCTTTGATTAAAAAATGTTAAAGCTAAAGATTTTGCTTTCTGAGAAAATTACTCAAAAATTAAATACACTTAGATATGTAATTAACTAAGTCAATTAAGACAAAAGCACACGTGTACAATTTTGTAACTCAAGCAGGCAAACACTTAAATCATGTCAGGTCAAATTTCAGTTGACAGAAGAAAACTACAAGTGTCAATATCCATTGCTAATATTAGGTCCCATGCAGAGCGGCATCCCCTCATCCAAATCATTAATATACAATGTGGAGAGCAGTGGCCCCAGCACCGAGTCATGCAGAAATCTGCTAGTTACTGGCAGCCAAACAGAAAAAGCCCCCTTTATTGCCACTCTTTGCCTTCTGCCACCCAGCCAACCTGATATCCCGTGGTATCACGTGACATCACAACAGAACACCACTGAGAGCATTTAGTTTAAAAGTTAAATTTATTTGACTCACTCCAATACTCTCGCTGGGAGAGATAAACAGCAATAAGGCTAGGCCTGGGTGCTCCTGTATGGATAACAAATAGCTGCAGCATTGTTACGACTCATTGATCAGGGCCTGGGAGTTCACCAGCCACTCACTCCCCACTCGATGCTCAACACAAATGAATGCACTTTGCCTACCAGCTTTGTCACGAGTCTAAAATGAGAAATGTACCTACTATAAAATCATGTAGTCACCTTTGAGGAAGCCACATATGCACAGCCATGTAGCGATTTATTTATAATGTAATTACAACAATGCTCAGTGTGCTTCCAGTTCCTTGTACTGCCTTGTTCCCCAGAACAGGAGCAAAAGCCTGTGCTTTTTGCTCGCTGAATGCATTCATGCAATTAACTTGGACACTACTTTTAACAAAAATGATTAAATGCAGAAAATACTGGATCAGTATTTGAGATTGTAATATTATAACGATTACAGAAACATGTTTGTTTGACAGATGGGTAAAAAGGCTGCTCAATATTCCAGAGTACCAATGCATCTGGCGTGACAAAGTGAAAGTGCGAAGGGGAATTGCTCTACTGATGATGGGGGAACATCACATAGAGAGAAATCCTGCGGGAGATGGAGGTGGACATCCAGCACGGTCATAGGGAATTGTTTTTAAAGAGGTGATCGGCTTGATGGGATTGTACAACAAGCCCTCCAATAGTAAACTGGAATTAGAAAAGCCATCATGTAGAGAAATCACAGAAAGGTGTAGAAATCATAGGTGATTTTTCCCCCAACATTGACTGAGAATGCCTTGGTGTTAAGGGATTTGTGTCAGAATCATAAAGCACGGCCAACTAATCCATGGCAACCAAGATGCCTCATCTAATATAATCCCATAGGCCTGCATTTGGCCCATATCCCTCTCTAAACTTTCCAAATGACTTTTAAATGTTGTTATTGTGCTTACCTCAATTACTTCCTTTGGCAGCTCGTTCCATATCTCTACTACCCTATGCATGTAAAAGGTGTCCCTCAGGTTCCTATTAAATCTTTCCCCTCTCATGTTTTTGATTCCCCTACCTTGGGAAAAAGATATGTATTCATCCTATTTATGCCCCTCATTATTTTGTACCCTTCTTTCAGATCATCGTTTAGCTTCCTGTGCTCCAAGAAATAAAGTCCTAACCTGCCAAACCTCCCCTGTAGCTCAGGCCCTCGGATCCTGGCAACATCCCTGTAAATCTTTACTGCACTCTCTCTGGCTTAATGGCATCTTTGCAAAAACAAGGTGACCAAAACTGGACACAAAATAACCTCGGAAGTAGGACAGTCGTGAGTCAAACAATGGCCTCAGTTTAAAGACCTTTCTTTTTCCAATCGATTAGCACAGCCCTTTCTCAGAACAGGCTCCCTCCAGGTGCTGTGGTTTCCTTCCACATCCCAAAGGTGTGCAGGTTTGTAAGTTAATTGGCCTCTGTAAACTGTATTACAATCTCCTCACAAGCTACTTCAAGAGAGTCAAGAGTGTTTTATTGTCATGTGTCCCAGATAGAACAATGAAATTCTTACCAAATGCATCATTTGATTTTATTGCCTGCCCTTTAATCGTGAAAGCAATATGTATGGAGAATGTCTGTCAGGTTGGAAAATGTAACACAGCATAAAATGTCAACATGTTGTGAAACTATGCACATTTAAGCATGGTTTTGTCGAACAGTCTAAATTCGCAAGTTACTCCCACAACCAATACTTCAACTTGCCATGGACAGCTCAAAATACATTCCACGGACAAACACCATTGTTGCTTTGGTGGCTATATCCTGCAGCTCTGCCTACACCAACCCCCGCAGTCAGTGGAAATGAAAATGTCATACATTCACTGTTAAAAAAAGAGACAAAGTGCTGGAGTAACTCCACAGGTCAGGCAACATCTCTGGAGAACATGGATAGTTGAGGTTTTGGATTGAGACCCTTCGTCACACATTCACTGTTATTTAGTTGAATTGGGGTGCTGTTGCTCGAGTAAAATTCCAGAGACATATTGAGCATTTGACATTCATCCAATGACATGTTATAACATGCCTGGCTAAGACGTTTGTTGCTGCAAATCCAGAGCAGGAAAACTGTCGGAAATTGTTATTGTTGTCTATGCATTGAATCTGGCTGTAGTATCTCATCATTGTTCCACTCAGACCTCTTTTATAATAAGGAACTCCACTCTTCCAAGATAAGATCTATAGTTTAAAAACTGTACAGTGGAACAGATAGTGGAGCTATTCCCTCACAACACCAGAGACCCGGGTTCGATCCTGACCTTGGGTGCTGTCTGCATGGAGTTTGCTCGTTTTCCTCGTGACTATGTGGGCTCCCTCCAGGTGCCATGGTTTCCTTCCACATCCCAAAGGTGTGCAGGTTTGTACGTTAATTGGCCTCTGTAAATCCCCCCCCTAGTGTGTGGGGAGTGAATGGGAAAGTGGGATAGCATAGGCCTGGTGTGCAATGGTGATCGATGGTGAGCGGTGGGCCGAAGGGCCTGTTTCCATGCATACCTAAACTGAACATGCAAAGAAATCATGTGAACAAGCATCAAAGATGCTCAGTCTTATCCTCTCTATTTGTTGCCTTTGTTTCTCACTCAAACAAATGCCACTGTTGTGCCCAGAGGACAGCAACTTTCACTGGCAATCTAAATCAAAATTGGATCCAACCTACTGTGGGCGGCTTCAAATAGTTCTCCCAGCAGTTCACGACTTAAACAGTAGGAAGTCTAAGACTTCAGTGTTTGCACTGTTGAATGTCAAACTTATGAACTTGCTGACATATTTGGAATGTCACTTTGTCAAATCACCCTGCAATTGGACACATTATGGAAGTATGGTGGTTGGGGAAATCAAAAATTAAATGCATTGCAGATCCTTCAGCAATTCAGACTTGAAGCAAAATCTGAGAACACAAAGATTTCAATGGGGATGACAGGTTTATGGATGTGGGGATATGGGAGTAATGTTACCTGTGCATAAACTGTTTTACATTAGCCGTAATGTTTAATCTTGTTCTTTTTTTAATGTACACTTTTTCAAAATAAGTTAAGTTTCATACATTTCTTCTCAATGTTGGAAGTTAAAAATATTTGGAAAAACGATTTAAACATTTTCTTGGCCAGTTTTTTTCAAATTTCAATACCAGTTTTTTTCAAATTGTCAAAGGTTTTGGATATGTTTTGGGTTGAGATTTCTCATTAGTTCACTGAAGATGCCACAGCCACCAATACCACCGGTGTTGTTATATTTTCTCACTTCTCACCCGTATTTACATTATTCACTCTCACATATCCATTAACCACGCCAATTCCCTTGCGAATCCTGAGGGGACCCGAGAGGCAATTTTCCACACATAGGGGTATTCATATGTAAAATGAACTGCCAGACAAATTAATCGAGATGAGTACAATTACAATGTTTAAAAGCCATTTGGACAGGTACATGGAAAGGAAAGATCGATGGATATGGATCAAACGTAGGCAAATGACACTCATTCAGGTAAGCAACTTGATCTGCTTGGACACGTTTGGCCGAAGAACACACTTCCATTCTATATAACTATTTAAAATGAACAAAACCAGCACATCTTTACTATTTGAGGAACCAGGGGGAACAACTGGGAAGAACCATGTGATCACAGGGAGATGTGCAAACTTCCAATGATTCAGACAAACAAGTCTAGCCTTTAATGATTAAATGTAGGGGTGGGAGTAATCTGATCCTATCGGGAAGTCCATGGACTCTGAACCTGATCCTGGGTCTCACTCTTATCCAAAAAGAAAGGCAGGTGAAAGCATGATTTGCTAAAAAACAAACACAAGCACAAAGAGGTGTTCTCATGCATGAATCATAAAAAGCTAGCAAGCAGGTCTAACAAGTAGTTGAGAAAGCAGTGTATTGGTCTTCATTACAAAGGGATTTGTGTTTGAAAATAGGGAGTTTTTGTTGCAATTGTTCAGAGTGCTGGTGAGGTTTTGCTGAGAATACTGTGTACAGTTTTTGTCACCTAACCTAAAAAGAGATGTATTAGCTTTGGAGGCAATTCAAATTAAAAAAATTAGCAGGCCAACTGAGAGGGTTGACCTATCATGAGAGACTAAATAGTTTGGGCCTGTATTCCATGCAATTTTCGAGAATGTAGGAAAATTTTGCACAACATAAAGGATTGCTCAGACATTTCTTCTCACATATGATGGTGAATCACTCCTGGTAAAAGCTGCAACATTAAAAGCTGCATCTGAAGAAGGGTCTCGAAACGTCACTCATTCCTTCTCTCCAGAAATGCTGCCTGTCCCATTGAGTTACTCCAGCTTTTTGTGACTAACCGGTTTAAACCAGCATCTGCAGTTCCTTCTTCAACATTAGAAGAATTTGAAGTGGAGGTAGATAAATATTTGTGAGATGGGGAAAGAGGTGTATGAAGAAATGGCACAGAAGAGGAATAGATTATAATTGATCAACTAGTGGGGCAGGTTTGAAGCCTGATGGCTACTCGTGCTTCTCTTTTCTTGCATTTTTATAAGGCCCTTCCTCTTGTTTCTGCGAATAATTTGATGCTGACTTGGAGCTCTGCCTCCAAACATGCACATATGTTAGCATTGCCTGTGAAGTGTTAACTGAACCACTGAGATAGGCTGGCGTGACATCTGGCGAGGAGACAATAAAAGTTCAACAGCTTCCCATTTATCGTGCATGATTTCTGCATTCCAGTAGAACTTGGGATAAACACAGAGAAAAGTGTTGGCCATGATCTCCTGACTTCCCCTTTCTAAAGTCAACGATCCGTTCCTTGGAAAAAAGGAAGCGCGAGTCGGGGACAGGAAATTCTCACTCATTTGCAGATTCATACCTTTTAAATAATAATCCGCTGTTTGTTTTCTCTCACCCAAGTGCAAGACCTCACATTTCCCAACATTAAACAACATTTGCTATTCTTTTCACCATCTTTCAATCTAGCTGATAAACTTAAAATAAAATTCAGAGAGGAATCGGCTAGATACGTATCCAGTCTTTTTCCCCCAGGGGGAAATTGTAAATTCTAGAGGGCATAGTTTAAGGTGAGGAGAAGGAAACTTTTCAAGCAGATTTACAAGGCAATTTTTTTTTAAATTACTCAATGAGTGGTAGGTGTATGGAATGCAGTGCCGGAAAACTGATGGAAGCAGATACAACAGCAACTTTTAAGACACATTTTGGCAGACACATGGACATGAAGGGAATTGAGGGATACAAACCACGTGCAGGCAGATGTGCAATTTAAATAGGCATCACCATGAGATCATAAGTGATAGGAGCAGAATTAGGCCATTCTGCCCATCAAGAGTACTCTGCCATTCAATCAAGGCTGATCTATCTCTCCCTCCTAACCCCATTCTCCTGCCTTCTCCCCATAACGTCTGAAACCTGTATTAATCAAGAATCTATCCATCTCTGCTAAATGTATCCACTGATGACCACCACAGCCCTCTGAGGCAAAGAATTCCAGATTCAGTCAGAGAGTAACTTTTTCAGTTAGAGAGTTGTAAATCTGTGGAATTCTCTGCCTCAGAAGGCAGGAGAGGCCAATTCTCTGAATGCATGCAAGAGAGAGCTAGATAGAGCTCTTAAGGATAGCGGAGTCAGGGGGTATGGGGAGAAGGCAGGGACGGAGTACTGATTGAGAATGATCAGCCATGATCACATTGAATGGTGGTGCTGGCTCAAAGGGCCGAATGGCCTACTCCTGCACCTATTGTCTATTCACCACCCTCTAACTAAAGAAATCCCTCCTCATCTACTCCTAAAAGAACGTCGATTAATTCTGAGGCTATGACCTCTAGTCCTAGACTCTCCTACGAGTGAAAACATCCTCTCCACATCCACTCTATCCAAGCCTTTCACTATTCTGTATGTTTCAACGAGGTCCCCCTCATTCTTCTAAACTCCAGCGAGTAGAGACCCAGTGCCGTCAAACACTCATCATCTGTTAACCGATCATAATCCGCAGACATTGCAGGCTGTAGGTCTGTGCCTGTGCTAAACTGTTCTATGTTCTGTCTACCTCCCACTGCAGATTCACATTGTCCTATCAGTGTGCCCGTCCAACAATTTTCTTATCATCGACATATTTCTTCCTTCCCGTAGGTTAAAAGTTTAAATCCTGAGCAAATGATGATCCCAACCTATACAAGAAACCCAAGTGCGACCTTCTCAAAGCCAGTAAGGATGTCAAGAGACAATTCCAGACCCAGCTAGAGTCCAAGAATAACCACAGACACCTGTCAATTGTGGCAAAGCCTGCGTGCTATAACGAGCCACAAAGTAAAGTCAAGTAGAAAGAAAACACACAAAGGCCTCGACTTCCGCAGAATGCTAAGGAAATTTGGGGTGTTCCCAATGACTCTTAACAATTTCAACAAATGCACCATAGAAAGCATTCTATCCGGACCCATTCCTTCGATCCAGAGACGCTGCCTGTCCCGTTGAGTTACTCCAGCATTTGTGTTTACCTTTGCTGTAAACTAGCATCTACAGTTCCTTCCTACACTCTCCGGAGACATCACAACTTGGCATAGTAACTGCTCTGCCCTAGACCACAAGAAGTTGAAGTCTTGTGAAAGCAGCCCTGCCCATCACACAAACCATCTTTACCACATCAACTCCATCTATGCTACACGCAGCCTTGGGAAAGCTACCAAAATAATCAAGGACCACTCACAACCTGGTTATTCTCTCTTCTCCCCTCCTCCCATCAGGCAAAAAAAGCTTGAAAGAGCGTATCACCAGATACAAGAATAGCTTCTTCCCCTCTGTTAGCCAACCTTTGAACATTCAGGAAATTCATCCTTATCATCCATTCAATCGATTTTGTTTCAACCTTTCCATTTTTTTAATCTGCATTTCTCTGCAGTTGTAACAATATTCTACACTGTTTATTTCTTTTGCACTACCTGATGTATTCATACTCATGAATGGTATAATTTTCCTGGATAGCATGCAAAACAAAGTTTTTCACTGTAACACAGCACATGTGAAAATAATAAACCAATAGAGAGGGCGAAAAACTCATCCCTCTGCAAGTTACCACCTTCCTGTCTGAAGGATCAATTTATTTATTAGCGGAATCAGGGGGTATGGGGAGAGGGCAGGAACAGGGTACTGATTGAGAATGATCAGCCATGATCTCCAAAGACGTACAGGTATGTAGGTTAATTGGCTGGGTAAATGTAAAAATTGTCCCTAGTGGGTGTAGGATAGTGTTAATGTACGGGGATCGCTGGGCGGCACGGACTTGGTGGGCCGAAAAAGGCCTGTTTCCGGCTGTATATATATATGATATGATCACATTGAATGGTGGTGCTGGCTCGAAGGGCCGAATGGCCTACTCCTGCACCTATTGTCTATTCCAACTCTATGCTTTCGATGAGATAACCAATTTTATGCATAGGCACTTATGTAGCACCTTGCTAAGTACCTTTTGGAAATCTAAATACACTACTGTGAGGCTTCCTTCTCTCCATCAATTCTTATTGTTACTTGTTTGAAGAAATATCAATATCTCACTGCAGTCTCAGACCATCTCGCACACCATCCATGAATCTTCATGTCATCCACAAACTTATTGATTAGTCAAAAGAAGTGTCACGATCCTTAACGTCATCTATCCAGTTCACCTCACTGATGTTGCATGACTTGGCGAGTTCCTCCAGTACTCAGGATTCTAGCATCTGCAGACTCCACAAGTGTGCCTCTACAAACTTATTGATCTTCCCTCTTACATGCACATCCAAATCATTCACGTATCTACACAAACAGCAAGGATCTCAATACCAATCCTCTGGATACAAGACACAGAACACAAACACAAAAACCTCTACCATCAGTATAAGAAAATAACTGCAGATGCTGGTACAAATCGATTTATTCACAAAATGCTGGAGTAACTCAGCAGGTCAGGCAGCATCTCGGGAGAGAAGGAATGGGTGACGTTTCGGGTCGAGACCCTTCTTCAGACAGGGTCTTGAGTCTGAAGAAGGGTCTCGACCCGAAACGTCACCCATTCCTTCTCTCCCGAGATGCTGCCTGACCTGCTGAGTTACTCCAGCATTTTGTGAATAAACCTCTACCATCACCTCTATCTTCTAAAAGTCAGTTAACCAGTTCCATGGTTCACAACAATGTATCCCTCTTGGGATCACACTGTCCCAAGCCAACCATTAGCCTCTCAGGGAACCACCCTGCCCGAGGTAATCTGTTGCCAGCCCCGATTGTCCTGGTCTTTATTTGCTTCGTTAGCAGCCAGTCCTTTGACGTAAAGGACAAGGATGCCCCCCTCACCCGGCCACTCTCCCTGCTACAACCAGTCTGAAAGGTCCCGACCCAAATCATCACCTCCCCATTTTCTCCAGAGATGCTGCCTGACTTACTGAGGGCCTGACCAGCTGAGATACTCCAGCTTTTTGTGTCTATCTTCGAGTTACTCCAGCATTTTGTGTCTATCACAAGTATTAAAAAAATTGTTTCTTGTCATGGCTAGATAAAAACATGGCAATCCTGCCTCCTTTTAGGCTTTCAATTGCTTCAATCAAACAAATAAGACTGAAGGCATAGCAACTAACTCATGATCATAGACAAAAAGATTAGAAAGCTGCCAATTTCTGCGGTTTAATAATGACAATTGAAGGAAAGAATTTATTCACAAAATGCTGGAGTAACTCAGCAGGCCAGGCAGCATCTCAGGAGAGAAGGAATGGGTGACGTTTCGGGTCGAGACCCTCCTTCACACTGATGCCAGGGGGGCGGGACAAAGGAAGGATATAGGTGGAGACAGGAAGATAGAGGGAGAACTGGGAAGAGAGGGATAGAGGAACTATCTAAAGTCGGAGAAGTTAATGTTCATACCGCAGGGCTGCTAGCTGCCCAAGCGAAATATGAGGTGCTGTTCCTCCAATTTGCGGTGAGCCTCACTATGGCACTGGAGGAGGCCCATGACAGAAAGGTCAGACTGGGAGTGGGAGGGGGAGTTGAAGTGCTCAGCCACCAGGAGATCAGGTTGGTTAAGGCGGACTGAGCGAAGGTGTTGAGCGAAACGATCGCCGAGCCCACGTTTGGTTTCACCGATGTAAAGAAGTTGACATCTAGAGCAGCGGATACAATAGATGAGGTTGGAGGAGGTGCAGGTGAACCTCCGTCTCACCTGGAAAGGCTGTTTGGGTCCTTGGATGGAGTTGAGGGGGGGGGGTAGGTAAAGGGACAGGTGTTGCATCTCCTGCGGTTGTAGGAGAATGTGCCTGGGGATGGGGTGGTTTGGGTAGGAAGGGACGAGTGGACCAGGGAGTTCTGCGGAACGCAGAAAGGGGAGGGGATGGGAAGATGTGGCCAGTAATGGGGTCCCGTTGGAGGTGACGGAAATGTTGGAGGATGATTTGTTGGATACGCTGGCAAATGAGGTAGAAGGTGAGAACGAGAGGGATTCTGTCCTTGTTACGAATGGGGGGAGGGGGAAGCAAGAGCGGAGCTGCGGGATATAGAAGAGGCCCTAGTGAGAGCCTCATCTATAATGGAAGAGGGGAAGCCCCGTTTCCTAAAGAATGAGGACATCTCTGACGCCCTAGTGTGAAACACCTCATCCTGGGCGCAGATGCGGCGTAGACGGAGGAATTGGGAATAGGGGGATAGACTTTTTGCAGGAGGCAGGGTGGGAAGAAATTTAGTCCAGATAGCTGTGCGAGTCAGTGGGTTTATAGTAGATGTCAGTCACTAGTCTGTCTCCTGTGATGGAGATGGTGAAGTCCAGAAATGGGAGGGAGATGTCGGAGATAGTCCAAGTATATTTAAGAGAAGGATGGAAATTGGTAGTGAAGTGTATGAAGTCAGTGAGTTCTGCATTGGTACAAGAAGTAGCACCAATGCAGTCATCGATGTAGCAGAGGTAGAGTTTAGGGGTGGGGCCAGTGTACGTCTGGAACAGGGATTGTTCGAAGTACCCGACAAAGAGGCAGGCATAGCTAGGGCCCATGCGAGTGCCCATAGCTACGCCTCTGGTTTGGAGGAAGTGGGAGGAGTCAAAGGAGAAGTTGTTACGGGTAAGAACCAGCTCTGCTAGGCGGAGCAGAGTGTTAGTAGATGGGGATTGGCTGGTTCTACGGTCGAGGAAGGAGGGCTTCAAGACCATCCTTGTGGGGTATGGAAGTGTCGAGTGACTGCACATCCATTCATCTCCAACTGTGGGCGTGACATTAACCGCCTCAAATTCTTCACTCCCCTGACTCACTCTAACCTCTCCCCTCCTGAACGTGCAGCCCTCCACTCACTCTGCGACAACTCTGACTTAGTCATCAAACCCGCTGACAAGGGAGGTGCTGTGGTCGTCTGGCGTGCTGACCTCTACCGGACTGAGGCCAGACGACAACTCTCAGACACCTCCTCCTACATATCATTGGACCATGACCCCACCAACGAACACCAGACCTTAATCATTTTTAAAAAATATAAAAATACATTGAAGGAAACAAGATCATTCAAAATAGTAAATTAAATTGAGTTACCCAAGTCAAAATGAACAAGCTGACTTAATATGATCAAAGAACGCCACAAATATTCAACACCAGGTTAACAGCTGTACAAAGTAGCTGCTACCTGCGACCGGGATCAATAGGTATCTTTCTCAAAGGATTATGAAAAAAATACTAATTTGAATTAGAGCGTGTGGAAATAATTTCTTAACTCAATATTGGTTGTCGAAATTAAAAATTATTTTCCTAAAAAACTTCACTTCCTCCTGTCCAGACACTCCACATTAATCTTAGATTCAGAGAGCTCAACGACTCCATTGAACACATGCCCATTTCATTTCTTCTGTTCTGCAGCAATTCAGAAATATTTCAAATTTACTGACTGCAAAATTAAGTTTGACAATGACAATAGACAATAGGTGCAGGAGTAGGCCATTCAGCCCTTCGAGCCAGCACCGCCATTCAATGCGATCATGGCTGATCACTCTCAATCAGTACCCCGTTCCTGCCTTCTCCCCATACCCCCTCACTCCGCTATCCTTAAGAGCTCTATCCAGCTCTCTCTTGAAAGCATCCAACGAACTGGCCTCCACTGCCTTCTGAGGCAGAGAATTCCACACCTTCACCACTCTGACTGAAAAAGTTCTTCCTCATCTCCGTTCTAAATGGCCTACCCCTTATTCTCAAACTGTGGCCCCTTGTTCTGGACTCCCCCAACATTGGGAACATGTTTCCTGCCTCTAATGTGTCCAATCCCCTAATTATCTTATATGTTTCAATAAGATCCCCCCTCATCCTTCTAAATTCCAGTGTATACAAGCCCAATCGCTCCAGCCTTTCAACATATGACAGTCCCGCCATTCCGGGAATTAACCTAGTGAACCTACGCTGCACGCCCTCCATAGCAAGAATATCCTTCCTCAAATTTGGAGACCAAAACTGCACACAGTACTCCAGGTGCGGTCTCACCAGGGCCCGGTACAACTGTAGAAGGACCTCTTTGCTCCTATACTCAACTCCTCTTGTTACGAAGGCCAACATTCCATTGGCTTTCTTCACTGCCTGCTGTACCTGCATGCTTCCTTTCATTGACTGATGCACTAGGACACCCAGATCTCGTTGAACTCCCCCTCCTCCTAACTTGACACCATTCAGATAATAATCTGCCTTTCTATTCTTACTTCCAAAGTGTGAAGTGTGATGCAGACTGTTTTAATAAGATTAATTAGAAACACAGCATTGTTGTGTTTAGATTTAGGTTCTCCATGGGTTATGACCCCAGCTTAAGGACTTAAGAACACTGCACAAACAAACAAGCATTTAGGAGACCAGCAGGATGGATTTTATGATTTCTGTGGGGAAGAAATTCTTACGGTTTGAAGAACTTTCACTGACACGATGGCAAAAGCCTGCCGGACCAGCTGAAAAGTCCTCCAAAAAAATTGATTAACCTTAAATCAGCATTGCTGAATTTCTTGGGCACAAACTTACGATACTGCAATGTTGCAAACTCCACTTCAATGTAAATTACTCAAAGCCATTTTCACATGCCCAGGGAAACAAATAAGGTGCTTACAGAGAGGTTTTCTGATTGAATTGAAGATCAATCTCATTTATCCACTGAGCAGTCTGTACAGTTCAGATCATTCAAACAGTAACAGATTACACAAAATTTTACAAAACTGTTAAAAATGAAAAGGATCATTCACCAAACAGAAATTACACAGGAAAATTTAAAACAAGTACAGAAAGTGTAACAATGCTTCTGATATTTAATATGGGACAAATTACAAATATAAATTACAAAAGAGAGTTAGATGGAGTTCTCGGGGCTAGTGGAATCAAAGGATATGGGGAGAAGGCAGGCGCAGGTTACTGATTGTGGATGATCAGCCATGATCACAATGAATGGCGGTGCTGGCTCGAAGGGCCTAATAGCCTCCTCCTGCACCTATTTTCTATGTTTCTATAAAGCTTGACAGAAAACTGAGGACATCAGTTCACAAACAACCATGTCACAATCAAGGTATCAAAAATACTTTCTTTTTAAATCTCTCATCTGGATTCTATAAAAATAAAACTTTGACAAGACAGTAAGGATAAGTTAACATACTAATCCTTTCATATGCATAAGTCGCCAGCAAAGTACCCTGTGGACCACAAATATTTTTCTGAAAATATATTTATCTAGCACCTCTGTGACCAGAGGTGTTCCGCAGGGATTGGTGCTGGGACCACCAATGTTGAGTGTAAAAAAACTTGGAAGATAATGTAGATGGATTGGTTTGTAAGTTTTCAGGCAATAATTGGTGGAATTGCAGACAGTGAAGGGAGCTATTAAAGGATTTGTCAGGATACAGATGAGTCATAGAGATGACTGGAGAAATGTCAGACGGAGTTTAATCCAGATAAGTGTGAGATGTTGCGATTTGGGAGTTCAAATGCAAGGGGAAAGAATAAAGGTAATGGCAAGACCCTTAACAGCATTGACGTACAATAGAGCTTAAGAGCTCTATCTAGCTCTCTCTTGAATGCATTCAGAATTGGCCTCCACTGCCTTCTGAGGCAGAGAATTCCACAGATTTACAACTCTCTGACTTCTCTCCAGCTTTTTGTGTCGATCTGCAGTTTTATAAAACTTTGGATAGGCTGCATTTGAAATAGTGTGCACAATTCTGGTCGCCCCATTACAGGAAGAATGTGGAGTCTTTGGAGAAGGTACAGCAGTGGTTTACCATGATGCTGTCTTGATTAGAGATTAGTTATTAGTTACAAGGAGAGGTTGGACAAACTTGGGATGTTTTCTCTGAAGCATGAGATGTTTCGGGGAGACCTGATAGAAGTTTATAAAAAATAAGGCATAGATAGGGTAGATAGACAGAACATTTCTCCAGGGTAGAAACATCAAATACAAAAGGGCATAACTTTAAAGTGAGAGGGGGAAAGTTTAAAGCAGATGTGCAAGGCACGGTTTTTTGCGCAAAACGATTAAAAAATGTTTAAGGAACATTTAGACAGGTATATGGATAGAGTAGGCTGAGAGGGATATTGGCCAAATGCAGGCAGTGGGACGTGCTGATAAGGCATGTTGGGCCAAATTGCACGTTGTATGACTATGACTATGACAGGCGCCTGAAATGTGTTGCCAGAGACGGTGGTGGAACCAGATATGATATTAGCATTTAGACAATAGTTGCAGGAGTAGGCCATTCGGCCCTTCGAGCCAGCACCACCATTCAATGTGATCATGGCTGATCATTCTCAATCAGTACCCTGTTCCTGCCTTCTCCCCATACCCCCTCACTCCGCTATCCTTAAGAGCTCTATCTAGTTCTCTCTTGAATGCATTCAAAGACTTGGTCTCCACTGCCTTCTGAGGCAGTGAATTCCACAGATTTACAACTCTCTGACTGAAAAAGTTTTTCCTCATCTCCGTTCTAAATGGCCTACCCCTTATTCTTAAACTGTGGCCCCTGGTTCTGGACTCCCCCAACATTGGGAACATGTTTTCTGCCTCTAACGTGTCCAACCCCTTAATAATCTTATGTTTCGATAAGATCCCCTCTCATCCTTCTAAATTCCAGTGTATACAAGCCTAGCCGCTCCAGTCTTTCAACATACAACAGTCCCGCCATTCCGGGAATTAACCTAGTAAACCTATACTGCACGCCCTCAATAGCAAGAATATCCTTCCTCAAATTTGGAGACCAAAACTGCACACAGTACTCCAGGTGCAGTCTCACTAGGGCCCTATACAACTGCAGAAGGACCTCTTTGCTCCTATACTCAACTCCTCTTGTTATGAAGGCCAACATTCCATTGGCTTTCTTCACTGCCTACTGTACTTGCATGCTTCCTTTCAGTGACCTTGAGACTTTTAGACAGGCACATGAATATGCAGAAAATGGAGATATGGATCACATTGAGGCAGAAGGAATTAGTTTAATTTAGCATTACATTCAATACGGACACAGAGGCCAAGGAGCTATTCCCATGCTCCACTGTTCTATGCTTAGATTAGATAGCAGTTTCAAGTCTCATCTGAATAGTTTATACGACTGACAAAACAGCAATCTTTCAAAGTTACACAATAATGAGGACCAAAAGAATGTGCTCAAGGCTTTATGGAGTTAACACCCCCAGCCTTCTCCCTGAAGATGGAAGAGTGCTGCTAATGAGATAAATGCTGATAGTTCAAACAAAGAAAAATTACAGTAGTTTATTTTTCAATAAATAGCAACATTTTCATGGAGACTTTGCTCTGTTTACATTACAACCTGAAGTGAGCGACTTTCACATTAACTTCCAGCACCTTGGCAAAGCAGTTTCAGACATTATTAAAATGTTCTGACCACCAATGCGTGGGACAGCGCCCTAACCCAATATCAATTTACATGCATTTACAGAAGTTTATTAAATAAAACATTAACATCCAAGGAGCTCTCCCTCACAGTTTAGGTATTTCTGAGGTCAATCCACAAGGTTTTTTTATTCACAATTTACCCAGTTATGAACCAGTGAATGGTAGCACTCAGCAAGATCTGAACATACAGAGCTAATAATTAGCTGATAAAGTTCATGACTCAAGTCATCCAACTGTAAACTGCCATACAAAAAGCTATCTCCCCTTATTTTCCAATGTTCTATCACTAATCCTGATCAGAACCGGAATTCAAAAGCCCAGCATTAAAGGCAAGTCAGGATTGTATAATCTGTAAAAAGTGGCCCATCTCCTGAACACCTCAGAGGAATCGCTTGCACAAAGGCTTGTCAGAAGTTTGATGCGATGCCAGTGCTTTACCAAGATGGATATAACTTCAGTATTGATTAGGAAGCTCAAGAAAATTCCCATAAAAAGTGGATCGGTTGAATGATACCTCTTCCTTGGTGTTCAATTTACAGCCTCTTCGACCAGTGTCAGTCAGAACAGAGAAATCAATAGAACTCCATTGTGACAAAACTTCTTTCAATCTCTTGCCAATTCTTTAGGGATTTGTCATTTATCCTGTGCAAGAACCATCCCGCTTGATATTGTTCACAAACCTTCAGCATGAAAACGGGAAATGTCACATTTGTCCAATAAATTAATTCGGGGCACAAGGGGAACCTTTCAAGAATCTTATTCACAGCTATTACAAAGACTCATTGTATACATATATCATCCAGCATTTTGAGTTTCAGCAGTGCACCATAAATTCCTTAAACCTTCCCCAAAGATGATCATCCCTTTCAAAACAAAACACATAATGTGATAGCTTCGTTCTTTACTGGAATCTTGATATAATTCCTCCCAATTAAAATACTCAAGGGTGATCTATTCAACAAAATAGTCAGTGTGACTTTTCTGTGGTAATGATAGTGCACAATTATTTCATGCAGGAAATTAGGTCACAGTTGTATCAGATGAAAGCTACTGGTAAATTGATATACCAACAGTGGGAGCCATTTAACCCATTGAGTAATGTGAAACTAATAACTACACAGATCTAATTCTTTCCCCAGTCTGTTAAAGATAATGCCGATCAGTCATCCAATTCCGTCCAAGAAATTAATTTGACTGCTCCGATACATTGGGTAATGAAGTACATGTATGAAGTAATTCAGGTTATGGAATGATTCCAGGAATGAGTGGGGTAGCATATGATGAGCATTAGACAGCACTGGGCCTCTACTCGCTGGAGTTTAGAAGGTTGAGGGGGTACCTTGTTGAAACTTAGAATAATAAAAGGCATAGAGTAGACTTGGAAAGGTTGTTTCTACTGGTAGGAGAGTCTTGGGCCAGAAGTCATAGCCTCAGAATTAAAGGGTGCTCTTTTAAATAGGAGGTAAGGAAGAACTTCTTTCGTCAGAGGTAGTTAATCTGTGGAACTCATTACCACAGAGGGCTGTGGAGGCCAAGTCAGTGGATATTTTTAAGGCAGAGATAGACAAATTCCTGATTAGAACGGGTGTCACGGGTTATGTGGAGAAGGCAGGAAAATGGGCAGAGAAAATGGGAAAGAAGGCAGAGAGCAGCCATGATTGAATGGCATAGTAGACTCGATGGGCCAAATGGCCTAATTCTACTCCTATAACTTGTGAACTTGTTATCCATGCTTCTTTTCCCAAGAATATTAATTCTATGCTCTCAATTTTTTAATGTTTCTACCGGAGAAACCTCTTCCAATCTTTTCAACTTGATTTCTGTATACCAATTGTTGATTCCAATTCATCAAGGCCATCGCAGGTAAATTTAAGGTTCGATTCTGTAGAATATACCATATTAATTAGTCAAAATAAGTGTCAGTATTTTCTGTACTATTAATTATCCAATCTTAGTCCAGGATGTTGCAAACAGTATCACAAATTAGAATGATAAAGTATTCTTTCAATGAACCTAGCTTATAAAGCGAGTTGGCCCCTCAGCAGCATTAATGATTGGATTGGAAAGAAAAACTAACACAGCTGATGGAAGAACTGATTCCAAGATTGTTTCCATTAGCTTGACATGTCTTGACAGACTGATGGGAGAATTGCGCTCGGATGCACTGATTTTATGTAGCATATAATTATACTTGGAGAGCATAAGCATTGGGCCCATCGGAGGATGGGACATTTATCCTGCCACAATGTCACTGAACTTGGCAATGTGATGATCAAAAATATGGTGTTCCATAAAGGCTGAAAAAAAGAACAATTTTGACTAGAACACCACGTTAAACTGCACAGAGATCAGAAGATTTACCCTTTTTCATCAAACATTCATTGCATAATCTAACTCTAGTAATATTGCACTTTGTTTTATTAACTTGCCAACAACCTCCTTTAAGTTACCCATCTGCTTTGAATATTCTGCAGCCCACCTATTGAATAGTACATCGACAGTGGCAGAGAATATTACTTCCAATCTTTCTCCTTTTAGAGCTAATTAAAATGTAAATAGGGCAGTACAGTGATGCAGAGGGTAGAGTTGCCGCCTTACAGCAAATGCAGCACCGGAGACCCAAGTTCGATCCCGACAGCAGGTGCTGTCTGTACGGAGTTTGTATGTTCTCCCTGTGACCTGCGTGGGTTTCTCCGAGATCTTCGGTTTCCTCCCACACCCCAAAGACGTACAGGTATGTAGGTTAATTCACAAAATGCTGGAGTAACTCAGCAGGTCAGGCAGCATCTCGGGAGAGAAGGAATGGGTGACGTTTCGGGTCGAGACCCTTCTTCAGAGGTATGTAGGTTAATTGGCTTAGTAAATGTAAAAAATGTAGTGGGCCAAGTAGGCCAAAATAACGACAAGTAGGCAAGGTTAACGAAAGCGTGTTTACTGTATCACTGGAACTCCAAAAGGGAATGAGAGTCATGCGGTCCTTGACCTTTATACTCCAGGCCGAAGTCCGCCTCCTTGGCTCGACCCATTCCCGTGCCGAGGGGTCGTGAGTGGTATGGCCCGACCCTCGGGAGCCGCCACAGGACCCCCCCCCCAGAACCAGAGGCACGAAGCGCACCGGTGGTCGCACTAGTCGACCGAACCGTGTACGGTACCCGTCCGATGGGGGGTCTGGCGGGGGCTCAGCTGAAGGGACAACCGGGGGGGCTGGCGGGGGCACTGCTGGAGGGACAAACGGGGGCGGAGAAGGGGGTACAAATACCGGTCGAGATGAGGGGATCGGCGGGTGCGGTTTTGGAGGCACTTGTAAAGGGGGGCGCCCGCGCGGCCGAGGCTGTGCAACCCGCACCGGCTGGTCAATGTCCAAGTGCGCTGGCTTGAGGCGATTAATTGACACGGCCTCCGGTCGGCCCCCCATGTCCAACACAAAAGTTGTCTCACCGTGCTTCAGCACCTTGAAAGGGCCCTCATAAGGTCTCTGAAGCTGTGCTCGATGGGCGTCGCGGCGGAGAAAAACGTAGGCACAATCTCGAAGGGCCAATGGGACGTGCGGGTGGAACGTCCCATGGTGAGACGTAGGGACGGGTGCCAGTTTTCCCACTCGCTCACGAAGGCGCTGTAGGGTGGACGAGGACGGTTCCTGCTGCCCCGGCGATGAGGGCACGAACTCCCCGGCGGCAGCCGCAGGTACTGCACCTGCTTTTCAACGACAGCAGGCTTCAGACAACACCTTGGTTAAGAACTGGTGTTATTACCACCAGCGCTGGGGTGCTGCAGCCCGACGATGCCGCCTGCCATGCGCGTATCCGGGAAACGCTGTGGCCGGCTGCCAGTAGACCCCGCGGCGGCCGGCCAGATTCACCGCCTTTTTGCTTGGGATCGGGTTTCGGGTAATCGTTTTCTTGTGGATACCGGGGCAGAGTTGAGCGTGCTGCCTCCTTCGATGCAGGACATTCATTCTGGGAAGCGCGGTTCCGCCCTCACCGCTGCGAATGGAACCAGCATTCGCACCTATGGTGTGCGCACGGTGAAGATCACCTTCGGCTCTTGCCACTTTACTTGGCAGTTCACCGTGGCCGACGTCTCCCAACCGTTGCTCGGGGTGGACTTTTTGCGGGCGCATTCCCTCCTGGTGGATGTCAGGAGGCAGCAATTGATCCACAGTGCAACAATGCAGCCCATTACATTAGGGTTGGTCTGTCCTGTTGCTCGACCGCTGTCATCGGTCGAATCCACCTATGCTCGAATCCTGGCGGAATTCCCGGACATCACGGCGCCGCAATTTCGTACGTCAAACCCCAAGCATGGGGTGGTGCATTTCATCGTCACGACCGGCCCACCCCTCCACGCACGAGCGCGCCGACTTCCGCCGGATAAATTGCGTCTGGCGCGGCAGGAATTCCGCGACATGGAATCCTTGGGGATCGTTCGACCATCGAACAGTCCATGGGCGTCCCCACTTCACATGGTCCCCAAGGCAAGCGGTGGCTGGCGGCCTTGCGGGGATTATCGGCGACTGAACGCCGCTACCACGTCGGGGTCACCAATGTAGTGGGCCAAGTAGGCCAAAATAACGACAAGTAGGCAAGGTTAACGAAAGCGTGTTTACTGTATCACTGGAACTCCAAAAGGGAATGAGAGTCATGCGGTCCTTGACCTTTATACTCCCGGCCGAAGTCCGCCTCCTTGGCTCGACCCATTCCCTTGCCGAGGGGTCGTGAGTGGTATGGCCCGACCCTCGGGAGCCGCCACAAAATTTACATTTTTGTATACCAATTGTTGATTCCAATTAGCCTCGCGGGTATAGGACAGTGTTAATGTGCAGGGATCACTGGTCGGCGTGGACCCGGTAGGCCGAAAGGGCCTGTTTCCGCGCTGTATCTCTAAACTAAATTAGACAATCAATGAGGCCACTAATAGATCAATAAAAGCAAAAGTGCAATGGCAGTTATTCATAGTCATAAGGTAATAATTGATAGTGTTAGAATTAGGCCATTTGGCCCATCAAGTCTACGCCATTCAATCATGGCTGATCTATCTCTCCCTCCTAGTTCCATTCTCCTGCCTTCTCTCCATAGCCTCTGACGCCCATACTAATCAAGAATCTATCTATCTCTGCCTTAAATATATCCACTGACTTGGTTTCTACAGCCTTCTGTAGCTAAGAATTCCACAGATTCACCACCCTCTGCTGGATAACCTTCACACCCTCTACCTTGTCCCTCATACCTGACCTTCTCCAAACACCCAAACTTCTTCACCAAAGCCTGGTGCTTCTGCAACACCCACAGCACTTCCACCCGTGAGCTCCTTATTGCCACTTTTCAATTTACTTTCCTCCCAATCCTTGGATTAACAGCAAAATCAGAAATTTACATAACATATTGATACCAAGGGACTAGCCCTTGTCACACCTTTTGCCTTACCAACTAGAAAAATACTAACTTTTTCATCATTTTGGTTTCACATTACACAATCCATCTCCTATCCATGACTTTGCTTTCAAATAAGTACATTGACTTGGCCTGATCACCTTAAAGTTTCCCAAGTGCCCCGCGAATGTCAGGTCAAGTCGAGTAGAGTTTATTATCATATGCACTAGTACTGTGAGGTACTGTCACGTAAAATGAAAATCTTCCTTGCCTCGGCATCACAGAGCATTGACTCAAGACAACACACAAAAACAGTTTAGACATAAATTCTACAAGAAATTGAAAAGAAAAAGACTGCAAAAAAAAAGATTAAAGTGCAAAAATACACAATTGGAAAAGCTGATCTACAGTGTTAATTTGCTGAGGTAGGATCAGGGTTGCGCAGATCGTTCAAGAACCTATGGATGAAGGAAAGAAGCTGCTCCTGAGCCTGGTGATGTCGAGCTTCAGGCTTCTGTACCTCCTGCCCGATGGCAACAGCACAAAGCGGATTAGGCCTGGATGTTGAGGATCCTTGATGATAGGTACCACTTTCTTGAGGCAGCACCTCGTGTATGTATTTTTGATAGTGGGGAGGTCTGTGCCTGTGATGCACCAGGTTGAGTCCACAACTCCTACCGCCTCTTGCGTTGGAATTCAGGTAACAGGGCATGATGCAACCAATCAGGATACCTTCTGTAATAATACCTTGCAATATTTCCCCAATGATATTTTCATAATTCATTCACTCCCTTTCCAATCATCAGATATATTTGGCTCTACCAAAAATAGCCTGGCTTCACTAAATATAGCAGTGTCAGTCTCTTCCTCTGGTTTTGCATGAACATGGGCAGCGGTAAAGTTTCTGCCTCACTGCACCAGAGACCCGGGTTCGATCCTGATTACGCGTGCTAGTCTGTGCAGAGTTAGTACTTTGTCCCCGTGACCAGCGTGGGTTTTCTCCGGGATCTCCAGTTTCCTCCCACACCCCAAAGTAGTACAGGTTTGTAGGTTAATTGGGGGGGGGGGAGGTGATATGTGTGAATGTGTGTGTGATAGTGTAAATATGTGCGGATCATTGGTTGGCGCAGACTTGGTGGGGCAAAGGACCTGTTCCCGCGCTATAACTCTAGACTAAACTAAAAACTATTGAAAGCTACCCCTTTCTGCATGAACATTAAACTTCAAAATTTTGGACAAAAAACATACCTATTATCTATTCCGTTTGACAATTTATGCTCAAATAATAGAACAGATGCAGGCCTACCATGTTACTCTACTTATCCTTCCAGCCCAGCACCCTCCATTTCATTCAACAGCTGACCTTTTTTGGGTGTACATGGCTTCTTTTTGCAGCCAGGTATTTGCAGCGAGAATCATCTCATCCAAACAATCATCTCTTCCCAGCAAGGCAATGGACAATTTCCTCGGCAGCATTGTGCAAATGCTTAAATCCACTGCCCAAATCTAGCACACATCCATCCCATCATGTCTTACTGAATCATAGAGGACTGGATACTCATGCTGTTTTTTCTTTGTGTTTGCCTCGGGTTGATTCTGCTTGATAGAGCAAGGTCAAGGATATATCTATTTGAATAACTAAACAGGGATCAAGAGGATCATGTGATAACCTCAGCATTCCAAATGTCTGATGACAATGTATCCCAGAATTCCACAATAACCTTTTCTTCTTTTCCTTAAAAGGCTTTTTCATTAAACTCATGAAATTGCCGATTGAATTAATTTCTATACTGGCAGGCCCCCTTTTTTAATTAATCAATTTCTAAACACAACTAAATCCAAAATATCAATTTCTCTTCCAATCACACCTTCCACCCCTTTCTGCTTTCTGGGAAGGGATGATTGTTTGGATGAGATGATTCTCGCTGCAAATACCTGGCTGCAAAAAGAAGCCCCGTTCCCTAAAGAATGAAGACATCTCAGATATCCTGGTATGGAACACCTAATCTTGGGCGCAGATACGACATAGACAAAGGAATTGGGAGTAGGGGATAGAGTCTTTGTTGGAGACAGGGTGGGAAGAAGTGTAACCTAGCTGCGGGAGTCAGTAGGTTTATAACAGGCGTCCGTCTCCGTCTAGCTCCGGTGATGGTGAAATCAAGAAAAGGTAGGGAGATGGTCCAAGTGAATTTGAGCACAGGATAGAAATTAGTAGTGAAGTTAATGAAGTCCATAAGTTCTGCATGGGTGCAGGAGGTAGCCCCGATGCTGTTGTCAATGAAAGGGATTACAGGAAGTAGATAAAAAACCTTGAGTCATGAAATCAGGATGCCATCAACAAGAGGATTTGTTGTTGACCCAAGGTACAAAAGGCCTTCATCAGTCAGAGTATTGAATGTAGAAGTTGGGAGGTCATGGTGCAGTTGTATAAGACATGGTGAGGCCTCATTTATAATATTCTGTTTGGTCACATTATAAGAAAGATGTTATCAAGCTGGAAAAGGTGCAGAGATTTGTGAGGATGTTGCCAGGACTCAAAGGCCCGAGCTATACGGAGAGGTTGAGCAGATTAGGACTTTATTCCTTGAAGTACAAGAGGATGAAGGGTAATCTTATACAGGTGTACAAAATCATGAGTAGGGTAAATGCACAGTCTTTTGCCCATACTAGGGGAAATGAAAACCAAAGGACATTGGTTTATGGTGAGGGGGGAAAGATTTAATGGGAACCTGAGGGGTAACTTTTTGTTTACCCAAATGTGGTGGATGTATGGAACGAGCTGCCAGAGTACGTAGTTGAGGTGGGTATGATCATAGTGTTTAAAAGACATTTAGAGTGGTACTTGGATAGAGTTATAGAGTGATATACAGTATGGGAACAGACCCATCAGCCCAACTTGCCCGTACCGGCCAACATGTCCCAGCTACACTAGTCCCACCTGCCTGCACCTGGTCCATATCCCTCCAAACCTGTCCTATCCATGTACCTGTCTAACTGTTTCTTAAAGGATGGGATAGTCCCAGCCTCAACTACCTCCTCTGGCAGCTTGTCCCATACACCCACCACCCTTTTTGTGAAAAAGTTACCCCTCGGATTCCTATTAAATCTTTTCCCCTTCGTCTTGAATCTATGTCTTCTGGTCCTCAATTCCCCTACTCTGGAATGGATTCTACCCGATCCCCCCGATCTATTCCTCTCATGATCTTGCACACCTCTTTTAGATCACCTCTCATCCTCCTGCGCTGCAAGGAATAGAAACCTAGCCGACCCAACCTCTCCCTATAGCTCACACCGTCTAGTCCTGGCAACATCCTCGTAAATCTTTTCTGAATACTTTCAAGCTTGACAATATCTTTCCTATAACATGGTGCCCAGAACTGAACACAGTATTCTAAATGCAGTTTCACCAACGTCTTATAGAACTGCAACATGACCTCCCAACTTCAATACTCTGACTAATAAAGGCCAATGAGCCAAAAGTCTTTTTGATCATCTTATCTAAACATAGAAACATAGAAAATAGGTGCAGGAGTAGGCCATTCAATATGATCATGGCTGATCATCCAGCTCAGTAACCTGTACCTGCCTTCTCTCCATACCCCCTGATCCCTTTAGCCACAAGGGCCACATCTAACTCCCTCTTAAATATAGCCAATGAACTGGCCTTAACTACCTTCTGTGGCAGAGAATTCCACAGACTCACCACTCTCTGTGTGAAACCTAGCCTGCACCACTATCTACCTGCAACTCGACCTTCAAGGAACTATGCACCTGCACTCCTAGATCCCCCTGCTCTGCAACACTCCCCAGAGGCCTACCATTTACTGTGTAGGTTCTGCCCTTGTCAGACGTCCCAAAATGCAACACCTCACACTTCTCTGCATTAAATTCCATCAACCATTCCACAGCCCACCTGGCCAATCGATCCAGATCCTGATGCAATCTTTCACAACAGTCTTCACGATCTGAAAACTACTCACTTTTGTATCGTCAGCAAACATGCTAATCTTGCCCTGTATGTTCTCATCCAAATCATTGATGTAGATGACAAACAGTAACGGGCCCAGCACCGAACCCTGAGGCACACCACCAGTCACAGGCTTCCAGTCCGAGAAGCAACCTTCCACCATCACCCTCCGCTTCCTTCCATGGAGCCAATTTGCTGCCCATTCAGCTATCTCTCCTTGGATCCCATGCGATCTAACCTTCCAGAGCAGCCTATCATGCAGAACCTTGTCGAATGCCATACTGAAATCCATGTACACAACATCTACAATTCTGCCCTCAACGACCTTTTTGGTCACGTCTTCAAAAAAATCAATCAGATTTGTGAGACACGACCTCCCACGTACAAAACCATGCTGACTATCCCTAATCAGCCCTTGCCCATCCAAATGCCTGTATAACCTCTCCCTCAGAATACTCAACAGTAACTTTCTAACTACAGATGTTAAGTTCACCAGCTTATAGTTCCCAGCATTTTCCCTGCAGCTAGTTCCCAGCATTTTCTCTGTAGTGGTAGGATAGGTTTAGAGGGATATGGGCCAAAAGCAGGCAGATGGGACATGTTGGTCGGCGTGGGCATTGGGACAAATGGCCTGTTTCCACGTTGTATCACTCTATGTGTTGGAAAGCCTCCATGTGTCTAGAAATTCTTCCAAGTGTGGCCACTAGCAAAAGAAAATGCAGCAGTAAATTTGCCCACATTTTTCCACAATTCTGGTTTTGTCATATCAATAGAGAAATGGGTTTTCACCTGACCACCAAAAATAATTCCCCTGCTCTACCAGGAAATACTGCCATGGAATTTTTGTTTTAAGTGGGGAATTTAATTGGGAGAACAGATAGCGCCTCAATTTAACTTTGTATCTATAAGGTTAAACCCATGTCATGAAAGCAATTCAATTCCTAATATTGCACAGGAGATTGAGTTTTCTGAGAGGACAAAGATGATCGATGAGAGCAATACAGTGGATGAAGTTTATTTGGACTTTAATAAAGCATCAGACAAGGTACCTCAGGACCCTTCTTCAGACTGTGTTACTCCAGCACTTGTGTCTTTTTTTGTAAACCTGCATCTGAAGCTCCTTGTTTCTACAGTGGACAAAAAAGTAAATGAGCAGATCAGGAAGTTTGGAGATGGTACAAAAATTATGAAGGGCATAGATAGAGCAGACTGTCAGAACATTTTTTCCAGTGTGGAAATGTCAAAGACTAGAGGGCATTGCTTTAATGTGAGAAGGGCAAAGTTTAAAGGAGATGTGTGGGGCGAGTGTTTTTATCCAGAGAATGGGAGGTACCTGGACAACACGGCCAGGGAAACTGCTTAGTTTGGAAAGTGACATTTAAGAGTCATTTAGACAGATCATTTATCATAATCGGCACAAACATTGTGGGCCGAGGACCTTTTTCTGTGTCGCACTGTCCTATTTTCTACAACAAAGCGTAATTTGAGTTTTATTTGAGTTCAGGGTAGATCTGGACAATATTATCAAGCTGGAATGAGATGGCATTAATGAAGGCATGGATACATTGTCCAATGAATGGCATCTTGCTCAATTAAGACATCACGGCTGCTAAAACGTTATCAATTTCATACATTTGTCAAGAATGTTAGTTTGGTGACCAGAAACAGAATGTTGGCTTTCTTGATCCACGTCTGCCATTGATTCAAATCATGAATGCTGCACACTCTTACCTATCTCATCACTTCTGTTCATGCACCTTCATACCCGTGCCAAACAAACCAATCGAACTACATTTTCAAAATTCAAATTGACCCTGCATCCAAGAACTTTGACAATTCCAATTATAATTTTGCTTGGTTAAGCACTTAACCAGTACAGCGAGTTTCCATACATTGCTGATAAATTGATTTGAGACTCTCTCTCTTACACTTAGAATAGCCATGGAGCTCCGTGAAACATTATCACTTTCTCTTGCTGCCCGACGTGCTGAGTGCTGAACTATCATTTAGTCTTGATTATTAAATTCCCCACCCAACAGTACAATTGGACTACTTTAATCAGGAATGCGCTGGTTCAAGGTGACAACTCACCACCACCCTCTGAACAAAAATTAGTGATGAACATTAATAACTGCTGACCTTGGCAATGCTGTCCAGATAGCAAAACAAAAGGCTCTAAAAATTGGCAGGGATGTTGTTACAAATCTCTAAAAAATGTAAAAATACATAATTTCTTTTCACAAAACAAATCAAAAACACTATAAAAATTTATAAAAACAGGATTAAATTTTTTAAAATAATTTTTCTGAAATCTGCATTGTTTGAAGAAATGTAATGTTAATCTGATCACTATAAGTGACTAAATTAACACTTTTTCCACTGACTATAGCACTAGATTATCAGAATCCTGAAGTTGGATGATAGTCGCCAAGGATGATGAGTATGCAATTTTCTCAGCCAATTCCACTTAACTTTTGTGCAACACGTCACGTCTCCTGTTCCAGCTCCTCAACCTCCATAACACTGCCACTAAAAATAAGAGCTAACTACTCACTCAGTCACACCCACATGATCTATCAGAACAGTTTGAGAAAAAACATTAATTTAATTACACTTTAAAAATAATAGTATTTCTGGTGTAACTGACTGATGTAATTTGGAATTGGGGTCAAGTTCTGACCAAAACTGACAAATCAAATAACAATCCCTGGTTGAGAAGTTTAATTTCATGAATTCAAGGAATTATGTGAGAACATTGCAGATGCCCCAAGTGCAATTTTACCTAGTTCTCCACATCTTTGTGGATGCTATTTCAGCATTTTGTTTAATCAAAAGAGGATATGGATAAACTTCTGCACGATCAGGAACTTGACACCCGAGAGGAGATGGTACCTGGGGTAGATTAGCCATGATCTTATTGAATGATGGGACAGAGGGCAGCACAGTGGCATCACAATAGAGTTGCTGCCTTACAGTACTAGAGACCCAGATTTGATGCTGACTGCGGGTGCTGTCTGTACGTTCTCCTTGTGTCTGTGTGGGTTTTCTCGGGTGCTCCGGTTTCTTCCCACACTCCAAAGACGTACAGATCTGTAGGGTAATTGGCTTCAGTAAGTTGTAAAATTGTCCCCAAGGCGTGCGTAACTTAAAGTATGGGGTGATCGCTGGTTGGTGCGGACTCAGTGGGCCGAAGGACCTGCTTCCACATTGTAACTCTAAATTCTAAAGGGCCAGTTTCAGTTTAGTTTATTGTCATGTGTAACGAGGTACAGTGAAAAGCTTTTTGTTGCGTGCTAACCAGTCAGCAGAAATACAATACATGATTACAATCAATCCATTGTAATCATGATAAGGGAAGATATTCCTGTTCCTGTTTTCTTAGGTTCTTGTACTCCTTTAGATAAGGAAACACACAAGTTATTACACCATTGAACAAACTAATGGGCGAAGATAGATCAATTAGCCGAATTATAATAAAAAATGTCTGTAGTTTAGAATGGTCTCTGTAGAGCTTTTAATTTATCTGATAATTAACAAAAGCCAAACTGTATTTTGAAAAGACAGTTCATTCTAGTAAAATCTGTACATTTTAATTGAGGGATTCAATTGCCATCAATTATGTTAATAAGGCCACTTGCAAAAATAAAATATTAACCAAAGTGATTGTCATACAGCACAGAAATATCGACATAGAAAATAGGTGCAGGAGTAGCCCATTCGGCCCTTCGAGCCAGCACCACCATTCAATATGATCATGGCTGATCATCCAAAATCAGTACTCCGTTCCAGCCTTTCCCCCATGCCCCTTGATTCAGCCCGAACAGCTAATAACTCTCTTGAAAGCATCCAGTGAATTGGCCTCCTGTGGCAGTGAAATTTCAGATTCACAACTTTATGGGTGAAAAGGTTTTTCCTCATCTCAGTCCTAAATGGCCTACTCCTTATTCTTAAGCTGTGACCCCTGGTTCTGGACTCTCCCAACATCAAGAACATTTTTCCTGCATCTACCCTGTCCAATCCTCTAAGAATTTTATATGTTTCTATAAGATTCCCTCGCATCCTTCTAAATTCCAACGGATACAAGCCCAGTCCACCCAGTCTTTCATCATATGTCATTCCCGCCACCACGGGAATGGACCTGGTGAACCTACGCTGCACTCCCGCAATAGTAATTATGTCCTTCCTCAAATGCGGAGACCAAAATTGCACACAATACTCCAGTTGCAGTCTCACTAGGGCCTTGTACAACTGCACGAGGACCTCCTTGCTCCTAAACTCAAATCCTCTCGCAAAGAAGGCCAACATGCCATTGGCTTTCTTCACTGCCTGCTGTATCTGCATGCATACTTTCAGTGACTGATGTACAAGCACACTCAGGGGTTTATTGCACATCCCCTTTTCCTAATCTGACACCATTCAGATGATAATCTGCCTTCCCGTTCATGCCACCAAAGTGGATAACCTCACATTTATCCACATTCTACTGCATCTACTATGCTTCTCCCATTCACCCAACCTATCCAACTCACCCTGCAGTCCCATAGCATCCTCCTCGCAGCTCACAGCTGCTACCCAGCTTTGTGTCATCCACAAACTTAGAGATGTTACATTTCATTTGTCTAAATTGTTAATATATATTGTAAACAACTGTGGTCCCAGGACCAAGCCTTGCTCACTAGTCACCACTGCCTGCTATTCTGAAAAGGACCTGGTAATTCCTACTCTTTGCTTCCTGTCTGCCCACCAGTTCTCTGCCCATGTCAATACCCTACCCCCAATACCATGTTTAGAGATACAGCGCAGAAACAGGCCCTTCGGCCCACCGGGTCCTACCGAGCAGCGACCCCCGCACATTAACACTATCCTACACCCACTAGGGACAATTTTTACATTTACATCAAGCCAATTAACCTGCAAACCTGAATGTCTTTGGAGTGTGGGAGAAAGCCGAAGATCTCGGAAAAAACGCACGCAGGTCACGGGCAGAACGTACAATCTCCGTAGACAGCACCTGTAGTCAGGATCCAACCTGGGTCTCCGGTGCTGCATTCTCTGCAATATCATGTGCTCTAATTTTGCACACTAATCTCTTGTGTGAGACCTTGTCAAAGGTTTTTTTGTAGGTCCAGATACACCACATCCACTGGTTCTCCCTTACCCATTCTACTTGTTACATCCTCAAAAAATTCCAAAAGATTAGTCAAGCATGATTTCCCGTTCATAAATCTATGCTGACTTTGACTGATTCTGTCACTGCTTTCCAAATGTGCTGCTATAACATCTTTAATAATCGACTCCAGCATCTTCCCCACTACTGATGTCTATAATTCCCCCGTTTTCTCTCTCCCTTTAGTAAAAAGTGGAGTTACATTGGCTACCCTCCAGTCCACAGGAACTGATCCAGAGTCAAGAGAACATTGGAAAATGATCACCAATGCATCCACAATTTCTCGGGCCACCTCCTTGAGTACTATGGGATGCTGACCATCGGGCCCTGGGGATTTATCTGCCTTCAGTCCCAACAGTTTACCTAACACTATTTTCTGACTAATGTGGATTCCCTTCAGTTCCTCCCTCCCACTAGATCCTCAGTCCCTTAGTATTTTCGAGAGATTGTTTGTGTCCTCCTTAGTGAAGACAGAACCAAATTACTCGTTTAACTGTTCTGCCATTTCCTTGTTTCCCCATTATAAATTCACCTGTCTCTGAATGCGAGGGACCTACATTCGTCTTCACTAATCTTTTCCTTTTTACATACCTAAAGAAACTTTTACAGTCAGTTTTTATATTCCCCGCAAGCTTTCTTTCATGCTCTTCCCCCCCCCCCTCCCCTCCTCCTCTTAATTAACAGTTTATAACAAGAGCATTTGAGTAGAGGAGTAAACAGGTCCTTCTGCAGTTGTACAGGGCATTGGTGAGACCACATCGGGAGTATTGTGTGCAGTTTTGGGCTCCTAATTTGAGGAAGGACATCCTTGCTATTGAGGCAGTGCAGCGTAGGTTCACAAGGTTAATCCCCGGGATGGCGGGACTGTCAGATGAGGAAAGATCGGAAAGACTGGGCATGTATTCACTGGAATTTAGAAGGATGAGAGAGGAGAAGGTGGCGCAGCGGTAGAGTTGCTGCCTTACAGCGAATGCAGCGCCGGAGACTCAGGTTCGATCCTGACTACGGGCGCCGTCTGTACGGAGTTTGTACGTTCACCCCATGACCTGCGTGAGTTTTCTCCAAGATCTTCGATTTCCTCCCACACTCCAAAGACGTACAGGTATGTAGGTTAATTGGCTGGGCAAATGTTAAAAAAATTGTCCCTAGTGGGTGTAGGATAGTGTTAATGTGCGGGGATCGCTGGGCGGCGCGCCGAAGGGCCTGTTTCTCTAAATCTAAATCTAGAATCGTATAAAATTATAAAAGGACTGGACAATCTAGATGCAGGAAAAATGGTCCCAATGTTGGGGGAATCTAGAACCAGGAGCCACAGTCTAATAATAAAGAGGAGACCATTTAAAACTGAGATGAGAAAAAACGTTTTCACCCAGAGAGTTGTCAATTTGTGGAATTCTCTGCCACAGAAAGCAGTAGAGATCAATTCACTGGATGAATTTAAATGAGAGTTAGATGTGGCTGTAGGGGGCTAGCGGAATCAAGGGATATGGGGAGAAGGCAGGCACGGGTTACTGATTGTGGATGATCAGCCATGATCACAATGAATGGCGGTGCTGGCTTGAAGGGCTAAATGGCCTCCCCCTGCACCCATTTTCTATGTTTCTATGTAACCCCTTTGTCCTCTTTTGTTGGGTTCTAAATTTCTCCCAGACCTCTAATTTGCCACTTCTTCTGGCCAATTTATATGTCTCTTCCTTGATTTAACTGCCTCTTCCTTGGATTTAACATGCTCTTTGGGCCACCGTTGACGCAAAAATCAAACACCCAATTACACTAATCTCATTAAATTTTCTCCACATTGCCATCAACTATCCCCAATTAGTTTCATAAATTTCATCGAATTATGAAAAGGGGTATAGATAGTCCAGAAATCAAGTGTCTGAATTGGGGCGACATATTTTAAGATAGGACAGGACCTGGCAAACATAGACTGGGAGCCGCTAGTTGCAGGTTAGATGGGGTCTTTTCAAGGTTAAATGGTGCAAAAGAAAGAAATGGTAGGTATCGGCACTGAAAGCAGGAGAGAGATCTTTCAGGAATACAGGCAGTGTAGAGGGCTGCTCAAAAAATTAGAACAAGAGGGCATACACAAAAATATCACTGCCAAATAAGATTATAGAAAATATCAAGTGCACTGAGTACAAGAGGATAGCAATGAAGAGTGTGGCCTGTTAAAGATGGTTGTGGAACCAGTAGACATGGGCATGATCTTAAAATTAATATTTCCTATATTACAATATTAAGCAACACCTCCCCCCCCCCTTTTCCCTCACTCTTTTCTGTGCCCCCAACCATCACAATAAACCTGGAACAGACCCATTTCTCCCAATATCCTGCCTCTCTTCTACAACCACGTCTCCTTCCATATACATCCCTCCTTCTGGCTTTGCATTTCACCCCTCTTCTCTCCTTATCTGACACCTCTCCGTCTCCTTTACATCTCTAAACTTTACTCCACTCATTTTCCAAGTAAACCCCCCTCACTTTTTATCCACCTATCACTTGCCTGGCTTTGTCCCATCAACAGCAGCGCCGTCACCCAGACGCCAACTGTACAGTCTTCGTCTGCACTTCACATTATCTCTGAAAAATTAAATCAAATTGGTCAAAGAGGAGCTTCCCTAACAAAGCCATGCTGATTATCCCCGATTAATCCCTACAATTATAAATCCCTGATTTTCCAAGTGTAAATATCTGACCATAAATTGATACCAATTCTTCATACTACTCTGATCCTTCAGAAATTGGGACAAATATTTTTCTTATTTTTTTAATTTTAATCCACATGCCAGTTTTCATTGGGAGAGAAGAGATCGCAGCTTCAAATTTCTAACGGCAGTGGAGAGAGTTTGCAGCTTCAAATTCCTGGCTGTAAACATCTTGGATGACCTGTTCTGGTCCCCAGCATAAAGTCATAATCACATAGGTGTGCGAGTACCACTACCTTTTAGAAGTTTAAAAGTCTGCCACATCAACAAATACTCTTCTACAGATGTACTGTGAAAAGTATCCTGGCTAGTAGTTGCATGGACAAGCACAGCAATTCCAACGCACAGGAACACGGTGGGGCTACGGAGAGTGGAGGATTCATCCGGTCCACCAATGCAAACAGGCAAAAAAATGCAACATCATTATCAAGAATCACCATCATCCAGGCCATGCCCTCTTCTCGCTGCTATGGCCAGGCAGGACTTGCAGAAGCCCGAAGTCACCAACCACCAGTTTCAAGAACAGCATCCTGTCCGGCAACATTACAGTCTGGTTTGGGAACAGCTCTGCCCAGGACAGGATGGCCCTGCAGAGAGTAGTGCGTTCGGCAGAACGCACCATGGGAACTACACTCGTCCCCCTGCAGGACCTATACATCAGGAGGTGCAGATCCAGAGCAAGCAAGATCATGAGGGACCCCTGCCACCCCAGTAACGGACTGTTCCAGATGCTACGGTCAGGCAAACGCCTCCGCTGTCACGCTGTGAAAACGGAGAGGATGAGACGGAGCTTCTTCCCACAGGCCATCAGGACTGTCAACTTTGATAACCCGAGACTAAAATTTTGTCGGCACTTTTTGTGCTATGTTTAGTAACTTATTAACTTTATTTATATGCTGTAACTGTAATTCTTTTTGTGCACAACCCGCAGGCATTGCCACTTTCATTTCACTGCACATCGAGTATGTGTATGTGACAAATAAATTTGACTTGACTTGACTTGACTTCCTACAACTATCAGGCTCTTGAACCAATCCACAAAACCCGAATCGTACCGTGGAACACGCTGAACCACCACTTCCACTACCATGGACATGTTTTTTATCCAATCGTGTTTTGCCATATTTGTTGATTTTTTTTTGCAGTCTTTATGTAAAATGTATGCCTTTATGCGTTTAGCCGAGTCTATGTATCTGTGATGCTGCGGCAGGCAAGACTTTCATTGTACATCACATACCTGTGCATGTGACAAAATACTGGTCTTGAATTTGCACTGACAACAGTAATATCTGAGACAATATCTGAGATTATAATTTTAAGCAAACAGGTCAAATTCTGCATATGAAGAACAACCATATTGTGCAAAGGAGATCTTTCCATGTCTGTAGAGCCATAGCTGAACAATAAATCAACATGGTCTGGAGAGTAAACTGGAAAATGCCCTTTGAACTCTTTAAAATGAATTGAAGGCAATGAACACATTGGGAAGTACACCTTGTTACATACAGAAACAGCTTGAAATACTACAAAATAATTATCTTATCTAAATGACAAGACAATAGACAATAGGTGCAGGAGTAGGCCATTCGGCCCTTCAAGCCAGCACCACCATTCAATGTGATCATGGCTGATCATTGTCAATCAGTACCCCATTCCTGCCTTCTCCCCATACCCCCTGACTCCGCTATCAATAATACATTCGTCCATAAGTCACTTTATCAATTATGATCCAGCATGTATCAACACATCTAATTCCAAAGTCCTCAATTATTCAGAAAGCAATACATTGCCTTCTAAAAGACTCACGAAAAGCAAATAGGCAAGTCAGTATCAGAAAAACAAAACCTGATTATTAGAACCGAAGTAACCAAATCAGTGCATATGGTTGTGATTCAGGTCTGGCAACGACTTTAAGCAAATATTTTCTTAAACAGAATTGAGAAAAACATTCATACCTCCATGTTTCATGAATGTTGGAACTAACAAGACTTTAAAGGTCAAAATATTGGTTGCTTGTTTCGCAATGTCCTTGTAGCAATACTTAAAAAAATAAATTGAATTACCCTACAAACAATAAAACTGACGCCTAGGTCTAGCAGCGTTTGGTTCCCATCTTTACCAGAATATTCAAAGTGAGCACTTGAGCATTTTAGGAAGAACTTTTCAATGTCTTCAGCTCAAATTATTTTCAATTCTCACTCCCACACTCAGAAAGAATCTTATTTTCCTTTGCCACATTTGTAAATAGAATCATTCTTGAGATAAGGAGATTTAGGTTCTTGAGTGCAGCAATCTCAAGGAAGTAGATGCTACACAATTCTAATACTACACCAAACCTCAATATCTCATTCACCACAGATTCATCACCCGCTGACTGAAAAAATTCTTCCTCATCTCCTTCCAAAAGGAGCGTCCTTTTATTTTGAGCTACGCCATTTGGTCCTAGACCCCCCTCCCCCACTAGTGGAAACATCCTCTCTACATCCACTCTATGCAGCCCTTTCGTTGTTCAGTCAGTTTCAATGAGGCCCGAATAGTGAAAAGCCCAGAATGGGTGTGGGGAAGATGTTTCCACTAGTGGGAGAGTCTATGATCAGGGGGCATTGCCTCTGAATGAAAGGACACACCTTTAGAAAGGAGATGAGATGGAATTTCCTCTGTCAAAGGGTGGCAAATCTGGAATTCATTGCCACAGGTGGAGACCAGGTCATTGGGTATTCGTCTGAAGAAGGGTCTTGACCAGAAACGTCACCTATTCCTTCTCTCCAGTGATGCTGTCTGACCCGCTGAGTTATTCCAGCTTTTGGTGTCTATCTTTGAATATATTTAAACAGAGATTAACAGATTGTTAATTAGTAAGGCTGTCAAGGGTTATAGGTGGAAGACAGGCGAATGGGGTTGAGCGGGAAAGATAGATTACCTATGATTGAATGGCGGAGGAGACTCGATGGGCCAAATGGCCTACTTCTGTTCCTAATATGAACTTATTTCAGCAAACTCAAACTATCATCCGAGGAAAATGTCTGAGCTTCACATTAATAATCCTTTCACCCAATCAGAAATTCGGAGCCAATGACAGGAAAGTGTAATTCAGTCAAGAAGTCAGACACCCAATCAAAACCAATAGATCATAAGAGTCTGTGTGCTAGGTTTGGGTATGGCCTACTTTGAAAATAATTCAATAATTCCTGACTCAGGTTGGCTCAAGCATTCAGTTCTTTGTGAATAAATGCCTGTTCAATGAAGACCTATTGACTCAATAATATTCAGTCTTTCACACCGACACTGTGGATGTTTTAGCGGAACAGCATTATAAACTCCGAGAGCAGCATTTAATCCTGACCTCAAGTGCCGTCTGCTCTCCCAATGATAGCATTGCTATTCCAGTTCCCTCCCACATCCCAAAGACATGGTAGGTTAATTGGCTACTGGAAATTATGTCCATGTGGATAAGTAGTCAACATATCCAAGGTGAATATAATGGCCATGTGAGAGAATACATTACAGGATTACAGTGAAGTAAGACTTTAAAGGCTGCTCTTCTGTGCGTTAGTATGACTGTGATAGGCCAAATAGTCCCATCCTATTTTTGTAAGTTAAGGCTTCAGGGCCAAAGCTCCTCAATAATTGGTCAAGCTACTCATGGGCTACAGCAGGATTTTTGGCAACTGTCAGATAGTAAATGAATTATAAGTTTGTGGATTGAGTTTGGATTTGGAAATGGCTTTGATCAGGAGTATCAATATATCAGCCAACAGGTGTGAAAGAAGAATTTAATATCTTGTTTAATTAAGAAATGTTATCATATCTGCAGCAACTGGAGTTTAGATGATTCTGACAACGTTCCATTTCTGGGGAAAACCAAAGTGAGGTTTACATTGTTGAAGAATCTACGTTGATACTTAAGCTGCAGTCATCACATCAATCCTCTGGTACCGTCTTCATGCTTTAAGTGGAAGAGAGTTCCAACAAATCGTTTTGCTATGTAAAATTACAAAGCTCAGCTCTAGTCAACACATTCAATTCCCAAAAAGATCTATTTACCGAGGTAACGTTTATCAGAACAATTTGACCTAAACAATAATTCTTCATTTACCTTAGCATAATAAACGTGGAGATATAAATCAATGTTTACATTAGCAAAACAAAACTTTGAAATGATATTGAAACCCACATGCCGGTGGCAAAATCAAACCATTCAGTGCACATATGCTAATGCACAAGATTCAACTGTGGAGGCCACACTCATATACACACCATATCAAAAGATCAAGTAGGGTGGGACAACAAAAAAAACAACTGCCTTATCAAACTCACAAGACAACAGCATTAGGATATGATCTTAACTTTCATATTTCAACCGTAGTGGAAAAGTGAGACTCTTCAAACAAGTTATCTTTCTTCACTTTTTAATGACTGTTTAACACAGAGATCTACTATTGACAAGAGTAAATTCAAAAATCAATGAACAATCTGGAGGTCACAAAATTCTGGCCCCAATAAGGATAAAATAACTAATGTTGCACTAACAACACTTGTTGGTTCTTTTGGACAATACAGAGTGTGCAGCAGGAATGTTTTGCTGTTATATGTCCCAAAATGGAACAATGACATTCTTACTTGCAGCAGCACAACAGAAATGTAAAAATAGTATTATGTGTTGGGAGTGGAGGTTCTTTCAGATGAGACCTTGTCTGCACTGTTAGGTAGTTGCTTAAGATGCCAATGTACTATTTTAAGCAATAAGGAATCATCATGAAACCTCAACCAATAGAAATTACTCAATAATATTTCTAAAAACTATTTGGTCATCAGCACATGGATATTTGTGGGAGCTTGCTGTGCCAACACTGGCTGTCACATCTCCCACAACACAGAAGTACTTTTGTAGAGTAGTCATTTGTTTGAAAAAAACCTTGGAGTACAAAGAAAACAATGTGAAAGGCACAATATAAATCCAGGTCACTGTCCTTTTAGTCTCACTCAAATGCAATAAATTTTAATTGGTGCATGTTGCACACTTCAAGCAAATTTCACTTCTACTTCCTGCAACACATTTCGGGTCAATTTCAATGCCATTGGTTAAACATCACATTTTTATTATCCCCTGACTCAGCAAGGATTTTTTCATGGAAGATCTGCCTCAGAAAATCATATTACAGTGAAAGAGAAAACAATTATTCAAATTAACACTTTGCCAAACTGCAGACTTGGCAATCAACCGTAAATGATATGAAGGGATCAAGCCAACTATTTACCATTTAAAATTCAATGTTATATCACAATAAAACAAATAGAAATCTTCAATACCACAGACACACAAAAGTAAAGAGAATGATCATTATTTATTTTTATTCTGTTGACAACCGACCCCTGTGATGTGTATAAACAAAAGAATGAAGAAACACTTTGAAACTGGTCGTCCACGTAAAGAACTTTGTTCATCTACAGAATGGAATTGGCAGTCCTGTTAAAAGCGAACAAACCGACAGTTTCAGAAAGCAAAGCAAAGTCCACAATTTTCATCACAAAATAAAATCTGCAAATGTTTGACATCGTACTCAAAACAGTGTAGCTGAGCAAATGGAATCAGGGCATAATTGATGATGTCAACCATTCCTAAACAAATTTGTAAACACAGGACAAAAATGAATCAATTCTGATTAATACAGTGAACGATCTGGTGGTGATTTTACACAACCAAGACCAAAGATTGTAGCACAAACAGGCAAACAAGATATTTGCCACATTTCTCAGTGAAACAGATAAAACTGAAGCTTTCCTGAATTTCAAAATATTAAAATCAAACCCAAGACCAACTTGAGAGATGCCAGGTCTTCCACTGCCATCCAGAAATAAAACATAATTATCTGATGAGATTATAATTCAACATTTTCAGCTTGACTATTGATTAATCTAATAACAGTACACTTTCAGATTGACAAATATATATATATACGCTTTAAAACTTAATATTCATTATTTATATATACACACACATTAAATCTTTATATATAATATATATATATATATATATATATAATAATATATATAAAGATTTAAAGTCAGAAAAATGAGATTAAACCTGTAAGAAAAACAAAAATGCAAAGACAAGCATCAAACATATCTAATACCCTGCTAATCTGTTGGCACTACTTCAAAACATATTGTTGTACTGTGAAATGGTTAATTAACGCAATACTACAACCCGATGAGTAAATACAAACTCTCACAATTGATGGACTTCAGCAACTTGAAGCGCAAAAGGCGAATCATAACCTTCCAACTCAATGTAGATGCACCAAGTTCTTCTGGTGAAGATATTGAGGTACCCAGAGCTCATCTCAATAGACCAAACTGAAATCATTAAACATTTCCCTTGACAGTTTCCCTTTTCTTGAATAGTACGGGTGTCAGAGGTTATGGGAAGAAGGAAGGAGAATGGGGTTTGGAGGGAGATAGATCAGCCATGATTGAATGGCGGAATACACTGGATGGGCCAAATGGCCTAATTCTACTCCCATCACTTATGACATTACGAATTAACAAGAACAAAAAAGCATATTCTCAAATAAAAGCTGAACTCTTCTTATATATGTGACATATGTAATATTACATAACATTATGTACTTTAAAATCATGATTGCTTACTCTCAAATACAAGTGGGGAAAGTCCAATTGCTAAAATAAATGATAAAGAAGTCCCTTGCATACTAATAGTCAACACTTATACCTCTTTACTTACAGAATTGCATGCCGATACTCCAATCTTGAATCCTCTTCTGCATCAGTCTCACCCCCTGAGCTGCTTTCTGTGGCATCGGAATCAAAAGCCCGCTCAGAAGTTCTGAGTTTTGCAGTCACACTGGATACCAATTTTAGTAGATCCTCAGAAATAGCTCGATCTTTCACAAAACCAGAGAAAGTATCTCCATTCAGTGAAGATAATAAACATTTACTGCTCCCCCCAAATCCAAGGGAGGAACTGGGACTGGAACGAACACCATCATCAGCACCTCCTTCTGGATCCGTCCTTGGAAAATTACTCCTCAGTAGTAAAGATCCAACCTGCAGATTGTTGTTCCCATGCAAAGTGCTTGTGTGTTTATTGTTAGTGCTACTACAGTTGTTAATAAGACTTTCGGTGAAAGATGAAGAAAACTGCTTTAAACTGTGTCCCACCAAACCTGCCAGCTGCTGCTGGGCATGGCGCTCCACCTGCTTGGCTTGCACAACCTGCAAACGCTTGCAGAGTCGATGAGCCCTGCTCCTGATCTCAGCTTGTTTACTGGCAACTAATAAACTCTGAGCACTCACCTCATCCTGGCTAACACTAATATTATTGTGATTGCTGACAACGCTGAGACTGTTATGGTGGTTAATGGTATTACTGTTTGTGCTGGTGCTCTCAGGAGAATGTTTTTTTGTGTTTTGGGTCTCAGTCCCTAGACAATTTAGATTTATTTCGCCGCAGAGAGGTTTGAACGAAACTCCCATCGGGTTGGGACCATGGAGATCCGCTCGACATCCGTACTCGAGGTTGGGGTTTTTGCTGTTGCCTTTAGACAGCAGGCCGAAATCAGAGGCAGGGGTGTTGGTGGTAGTTTGCAGCCGATGCCAGCGGCTTTTATCCGAGTTCCCCTTTCCAGGCGAGGCTGAATTGAGCGAGATGGCGCCGTTGCTCCGCTGGACGCCACAGCCGCCCACTGCTTTGTTGTTGCCATTCACCAGGCCAGAATCACAGCTGAGACAAGGCGCTTCTTTCGCCAAGCCGTTGCCGGCGGTGCTCGATCCCGTCGCTTTCCCCATCTCTTTGCCGTCGCCCGTGGCAGAGAGAAACCCGTCAGAATTCATTCCGTCCCGGCCGTGAAGCCGCGAGTCCCCCCGCTGTAGGCCGAGGCCGGGGGCTTCCGTAGCACTCACCCGCCTCTGCTGCGACTCGCCGGACTGGCGGTGGTGGTGGTGGTGCCGCCGGTGAGGAGAATGGTGGCGGTGGTTGTGATGGTTGTGGTGGTTGTAAGTTTTTGTCTCGGGCTCTTTCGCTCCTCCCTGAGCGGCCACAGCGCACTTCTCGCCGTCGCCGTGGTAAAAAGGCTCGGTGTCGGGACGCCGCCGCACTCTCGTCGGCCGGCCCAAGAACAGAGAGTCCATACGGTCGACAGAAAAATACAAAGGGCCGGCGAGTTTTTTATTTTTATTATTTTCCTCCCCTTCGCCTTCGTCTAAAGTGCCGTTAGAGGCCGCCGACGAGAGCGGAGAGGACGACGGCAGCGAGGACGCTGGCGAAGACGAAGAAGAAGCAGACGACGACGACGACGACGACAGTGCTGATGACGACACGGCCAAGTTGAGCCCGTGGTGGTGCTGCTGTTGCTGCGGCCGCGCTTCGCTAGCGCTCTCACTCACAGCCGGGGAAGCCATTCGCTTCAAGCCACCGGCGGCCATCTTGTGTTCTGCCTCCGTCCCTTTCTCTCTTCCCCCCTTCCTCCCCCTCCCCCCGCACCTTCCCCTCCGCCTCCCCTCCCCCTCCCCCAACACAAAATGGCGCTCACGGGCAAAAAGCGCGCGCGCCCGCCGCACCAACGGACAACCTCGCCCGGCGCCGACACTCAGCCAAGTCACTCAGCCAGGGGGGTTTATTACTATCATATTATTATGCCGACCGTTCCTTCATCATACGTAATTCTAAGCCGCAATGCAAAAAAAAAGGTAGGGGGTTTAAACCTCTTCAATTATTTTATATCAGAGCCGAGTTTTTTCAACTAATGAAGCATTTTAAAATTTAAAGGTGTGCATATTCTCAGACATGGGGGGGGTCAACAAAAGGCGCTTCCAGTGCAGCAGTTGCCTAAGCGAAGTGTTGTGACAAAGTCACACATGCCGCGCACTGCAGCTTTTCTGGAGGGTGCTGCTGCCCTTGTTCGGATGAGCACAGCCCCAGCAGCCATTCGCAAGCCTCCGCTCACTGCCAATGTGGATTTATTTTATGCAACACCGAAAACAACGCTCTCATGCACTCCCCTTATCAACCTGCACAGGATTATCAAGTCTATTACGCCTGGAGGTGCACGTCAGAGTAAAAGACAGACACTGAACCAAAGCCTTGACCATATTTACTATGAAATATACAAAGCTCTCTTCCTGCAGATATGATGAAAACAGCAAGAAAAAGCTGAGAGTAAAAAGATAACTTGCATCTTGGGACAGAGGGAAAAGGTGCTAAAGAATAATAAGGCTTATTTATTTATACAGAGGGAATATTCATAAATAGCAACAATACTAAACCTGTTCGACAATGGTCAAATATGGGTGCACGTCGTACAAGACGATTAATACTGGGACGTGGACAAGAAAAGCTAGGCAAAAAATGGCATTCATTGAAGAGTGGCAAACCCGTAGGCCAGATGTTTCCATTCCCAGATTTCACAGGAAATTGGAAAAATATTGCATTTGGCCCAAATAAATTAAAATTTGTTCAGATTCAGACAGGAAATTTGAGCATTTCATTCTTTGACTATTGGAGTATTACAGAATGCAAAGCTAAAATGAAATTACTGGAGCCTATAATTAGGGATAGAATGATTGAAAGTCTTGAACATTTTCATCAGTCAAAGGGAGAACCCCATAAATGAGCAGATTGATGATAAACATTAATATTTGCATAGATCACTAATTAATCGAATGAGGTTAACCTGTGAGTGATAATTATAGATTAACAGGCAAGTGATAGATTTCCAATATGTATTAACCATTTTCAAACATTGTTAAGACCATTGATTTTTGTATACCCCTATCTTCTGCAAGTTGTCGAGAAACCTCCTTTTTAATCCAATTCAGTCTTGTTTATTCATCAACTGGGCAAGGAGTTCCAGAGTTTGGTACTGGTAAATGAACAGCCACATATTTCCAACTCGGAGTGATCCGATTTGGACAGTAAACTGCAGATATTAATGGCATTTCTTTATGTTATCTGACCTTGCCCCTCGTGGTCGTAGATGTGGCAGGTTTGGGAGATGCTATCATAGCAGCTTGACAAGTAACTGCATTGCACTTTATTGGTGGCATCCTGCAGCAAATATATGCCAATCAAAGCAGTGAACGTTTAAAGTGATGAACAAGGTGCCAGGCTTTGTATGTCCGATATTACGTGGCCTCATTGAGTACATTTGGAGTGACATGCTGTCAAATGGGGAGTATTCTACAACCTTCATGACATGCCTTGGAGATGGCAGAGTTGTAGTTAAAAGATAGTTTGTTTAAATTAGAAGTTGTGGAATTGATGAAAATTTCAAACGGTAATTGGGATCAAAACCAGTTACTAAAAATTGATAGAATTGTACTTGGATCGGTTTGGCCTGTCACAGTCCATCCTCTGTGGAATATGATATGAAAAACCCAAGTTCAGAAGTAACACAAAGATAGGAAATAAAAGTTAAAGTGAAAATCAGAAATAAATATTGTCAGTTTAACCAGTTTGGGAGTGGTTTCTTCACTTGGGAATTATCTACCCTTGGAGTTGTGGATGCTGAGTCATTGTATAACAAATGAAAGGCAAAGTTTTTGAACTACAAGTAAATCAAAATGTATGACAAGCATTGAAGTGTTGAGGTCAAAGCTCTACCATAACTCTGATCATGCCGAACAAGATGAAGACTTAACTACAATATTTTACAAACTATAACACTGCACATAAAAAAGAAATTTGATTATTTTCACTTGAAAAATAGTTGGAATATTGTTGTTTTTCATTGTCATGCCTGAAGAAAGACTTCCTGGCATCATCCCTGATCTGCCTCACACCATTTTTAATGGCACCTTATTTGATCTTGTCAGTAAGAAGACAATTGCTCCCAGGAAAAAAGTTCCCAATGTTGGGGGAGTCCAGAACCAGGGGCCACAGTCTAAGAATAAAGGGGAAGCCATTAAAACTGAGGTGAGAAGAAACCTTTTCACCCAGAGTTGTGAATTTGTGGAATTATCTGCCACCAGAAAGCAGTGGAGGCCAATTCACTGGATGAATTTAAAAGAGAGTTAGATAGACTCTAGGGGCTAGTGGAATTAAGGGATATGGGGAGAAGGCAGGCACAGGTTATTAATTGTGGATGATCAGCCATGATCACAATGATCAAATTGCCAAATAACATCCTCCAGCACCTATTTTCTATGTTTCTATGTAACTTAAATATACAAAACATTTAGAAATATAAACATACACTAAATATCTTGGAAAGAAAACTGCAGATGGTGGTTTAAATCAAAGGTAGACGCAAAAAGCTGGAGTAACTCAGTGGGTCAGGCAGCAGATAAGGAATGGGTGATGTTTCGGGTCGAGACCCTTCTTCCTGAAGAAGGGTCTCGACCCGAAACGTCACCCATTCCTTATCTCCAGAGACGCTGCCTGACCCGCTGAGTTACTCCAGCTTTTTGTGTCTACCTACACTAAATAATCTATGTTTTCACCACCAGCTTGCTGTTTTGACAGTAACACTTGACAAACAGCATATCAACCAACTTGCTTTCAGCATTTCACACCAAACTGAGCTAAAGAACCCATTAAAAAAAAAGAAAATATAAAGAACAAACTGCTGGAGGAACTCAACATTTCACTCAAGGATTTTAACCCAAACATCTACAATTTATTTTCCCCCACAGATGTGGCTCAACCTGCTGAGTTTGTCCAGATATTTTTGTTGCTCCAGATCTGATCGTATGCAGTCTGTGTCAGCAAATGAACCTATGTTGGTAGAACATAGCAAAATTTTGATGGTCTAAATACAGACCTCCAAAAAATTTATGAACAAATATGCAAATAGCAGCAGGATGCAAAAGCAAAGTGAGTAATTTTAACTTTCCAAATATCATCTAGATTGGGATAAGAGGGATGGGGTGGATTTTGTTAAATGCATCCAGAAGGGGGTTTTAAAGCAGCATGTGGAGATTGATAGCAGGGAGGGAGTTGCACTCAACCATATTTTAAGGAACGAAGATAGGCAAATGGTGGGAGTGCCAGTGGAATACTTTGCGAACAGTGATCAGAATTCTGTAAGCTTTAACGGTAGTGATGGAAAAAAATAAGCTTCGACCTAGAATTCCCTTGATTCTTAAATCAGCGAAGGGATGATTTCAATTGTGACAGGACCTAGGCAAAGTCGATTGGGAGCAGCTGTTGGGAGTGAAAAATAACATCTGAAAAGTAGTAGGCATTAAAAAGTGAAATAGGAGTTCAGAGTAAGCATGTCCATGTAAGGGTAAAAGGCAAAAATTGTAAGATTAGGGAATAGCTAACAAAGGAAATTCAGGGTTTGATCAGGAAAAAGGAGGAAGCATGTGTTAGATATGGGAAATGATTATCAAGCAAATCCTTTGAGGTTTCTCGAGGATATAGGAGATAACATAAGAAAACAGAAGGGTAACAAGGGGACATGAAATGGCCCTGGCCAACAGTTAAAAATCGTGATAAATATATTATGAGGGTAGCAAAGAAAAGAGTAGGACCCCTCAAGGACCAAAAGATAAATCTTTGAGTGGAGTCAAAATATGTGTGGTGTCTTGAATTCATCAGGGAGAAAGATGGTATATACCCATAGCCTGGAACACGCGCTTCAGGAATGAATGAATAAGTATTAAACATATTGATACACATTAAGGAGGACAAATCCCCAGAGAATGTTGAATTCTATGTGAAGCAAGGGTAGAGATTGCTGGGACTCTGGTAGAGAATTTTGCATCACCTTTTGATATGGTTGAGGTACCAAAAGCCTGGAGAGTAGCTAATGTTCTTTCCTTATTTAGAAAGTGCAGCGAGGATAAGCCAGGAAACTACAGGACAGTGAGCCTTACATCAGTAGTAGGGAAACTACAGGAAAAAAAATGGGAAAGGATTTATGATCACTTGGAAAGGCAGGGACCAACTGGGGAGAATCATTGGGGTATTTTGCATGGTAAATCCTGCCTCAAAATTTGATAAAGAGTTTTTATTGAGGTTGCTGAGAAAATTGAAGAAGGCAAGACAGTAGATGTGGTATACATATCGGGTAAGCCTATGTGGAGGGTTTGAGGGCCTATACTCGCTAGAGTTTAGAAGGATGAGGGCAGATCTCATTGAAACCTACAACTATCTCCACACCGGGTGGTCTCGTCAACAGTCTGTCCTTTCTACTGTTTAAAAAAAAAATTAAGTATATGTTAAAGGATGTTTTAATGTTTCTTGGTTTGTTTTATGTGGGGGGGGTGGAATTGGGAGAAACCTTTTTTCAATCTCTTACCTCGACAGAGATGCGATTTTTCTCCGTATCGTATCTCCGTCCCCACTGCGGCCTAACATCATGAAGTGGTGCGGTCTTTCCTGGATACCAGCCCGGCGCTTCAACCCACGGGCGCTGCGCGGACTTTAACATCGTGGAGCTGCGATCCTTTGCCGAGGATCGACTGAAGAGCTCCAACCGCGGGATCTGTGGTCTTTAACACCGTGAAGCCCGCGTTCTCTGGTAAGAAGAGGCCGACTCGGAAGCTCCAATGCCACGGAGAGTGTTTCAATCTGTCCCGACGCTGGAGTTTCGATCATCCCGACGCAAGGGCCTCGGACCGTCGGCAGCAGTAACTGCAGATGGTATAACAGCCCCGACCACGGGTGAACAAAGAGAAAGATGATTGAACTTTATTACCTTCCATCACAGTGAGGAATGTGGATTCCTCTGTGGTGGATGTTTATGTTAAATTTTATTTTATGTGGCTGGGTGTCTTGTTGCTTTTACTTAGTATGGCTCAAATTTCACTGTACCTTAATTGGTACATGTGACAATTAAATTGAATCTTAATAATGAGAGGCAGAGATAGAGTAGATGTGGAGAGGATGTTTCCTGTAATCGGAGAGTCTAGAACCAGAGGGTACAGCCTCAGAATAAAAGGACATACCTTGAGAATGATGAGGAAGAATTTCTTTAGCCAGAGGGTGATGAATCTGTGGAATTCATTGCCTAGACAATTGTGGAGGTCAAGACATTGGGTATTTTTAAAGCTGAGATTGATTGGTTCTTGATTTGTGAGGGGGTCAAAGGCAGGAGCTGTAAAAAGGAGTGTCAAACGTTGTAATGCATCCAGATGGGGACAGTGGATCTTTCTATGGTGTATCTGTAGAACTGGAGACATGCATGATTGAATGATGGAGTAAACTTAATAGACCGAATGGTCTTATTCTGCTCCCGTGTTTTAGGGACTTTAGCCAGGCTTTATGACAATGTCTTGCAAGGTAGGTTGGCACAGAAAGTTAGGGCAGATGAGTTGTGGCTAACCAATCTGTTTTAGCTAACCAGATTCATAATTGTGTAGAAAGGAACTGCAGATGCTGGTTTACACCGTAGACACAAAATGCTGGAGTAACTCAGCAGGTCAGACATCATCTCTGGAGAAAAGGAATAGGTGACGTTTCGGGTTGGGACCCTTCTGAGATACGGGCCTTGAGAGGGGAAATATTTAAAGGAGATCTGAGGGGCAAGTTTTACTACATCAAGGATGGTAGATGTATGGAACAAACAGCCTAAGGAGATGGTAGAGGTAGGTACAATCACCATGTTTAAAAAGCATTTGGGCAGCTATATGGAAAGGTAGACAGGAATATGGGCTAAATGCAAGAAAGATGGGATTAACAGAGATCAATATTCTCAGTATGGATGAGTTGGGCCGTGGAGCCTACACTTGATTTATCTCATGCCTTGAAGGCATTCCAAAGTGCTCCATAGAAACACTGATAAAAATCAAGGACAAAATTACGATATTTGACTTACAATTTGACGGAACATCAAGTGAAAAGGAATGTAGAAGTCAATGAAGTGAATTCCAGAGTTCCAAGCACTGAAAGCTGCAAGAACAGGGCTAATAAAGCAGCAATCAAATATCAGATAAGAACGAGGCCAAAATTGTATGTAAAGATAGTACAGATTTCTCAGAATGTTACAAGGATGAGGAAAGAGAGGTCATTCAAAGATGGATTTAAAAAACAGATCGGTCATTTTAGGGGAGCAAGGACAGAATTGATGAGTGAACATAACTTGGTGAGGAAGATGGAAAGCAGAGTTGAAAAGGATTGCCTGTCTACACAAGGCAAAACAAAGAAGGCCCACCAGTGGAGAGAACAAAATGCATTTATTTTTCAACAGCAGATAAGGCCAGCCAGCAGTGGAACTAATTGACATTATATTGTTGCATAAGAAAATAACTGCAGATGCTGGTACAAATCGATTTATTCACAAAATGCTGGAGTAACTCAGCAGGTCAGGCAGCATCTCGGGAGAGAAGGAATGGGTGACTTCAGTCTGAAGAACGATCTCGACCCGAAATGTCACCCATTCCTTCTCTCCCGAGATGCTGCCTGACCTGCTGAGTTACTCCAGCATTTTGTGAATAAATCGAATTATATTGTTGCATTTTGTGTTTTGGTTTTTGTACTCAAAGCACATCTCAGAATTATTATTGTTGTCACATGTACTGAGATGTTTTGCATGATATCCAGGAAAAGTACACCAACATAAGTTCATCAGGCAAGGCAAAAGAGAAAATAAAGAGCTCAGAATATAGTGCAAATATAAAAAAGTGTCAGGGATCTTTAGCACATGAAAAGTCTATTCAAAGGTCTGTAACAGTGACAAAGAAACTGTTCTTGAATCCGGTTGCCTCTCAAGACCTGGACCAGCGGATCACAGCTTCTGGGGGAATCTGCCATGCCAGTCCCCAGCGGCTGCACGCAAGACCTGACTGTGTTAGCACTTTGCATGTGATGTGTGACAATAAAAGCTCAATTGAACCATTGGTGGTACTTGTCTTGGGGGAGGGGGGGGGGGGGGGGGGAAGAGAGGGAAGGCAGGTTTGTCTGATGGACTGGGCTCTGTTCACAATTCCCTGTAATTTCTTGTGGTTTTGGTCAGAGCAATTGCCATATCAGCTTCTCAAAAGTACATGATGGTGGATGATAGAGCTATTGGAAAATAGAGATTAAGCCAATGCTAACTTGTTTTTCTTCGGATCTGGGTTGGAAGATATCCTCTTAAAGCAGGTGGGAATCTCAGATAGGAGAGATTAAAGACGTCTGTGAATACTCCTGCCAGCCGGTCCATGCAAGTTCTGAGAGTACGCCTGTCATTTTCTGCGTGTGCACTCTCAGGAAGGCTGATCTGACATCCATGATGGTGACAGTGGGTACAGGTGAACCCAGAGCTGTCAAAATCGTTGCACTGACCAAAAGAAGCATAGTATTGACCAAAACAAGTTTGTTCAAAGTGAACATGGAATGCAATGAACACGTTAGGGAGGAATGCATTGTAGCCGACTATTCTGCCCGACTGCTATGTCAACCCAGTTATAGCATAGAAGCCTTGTCACAATCGACAAGTATTTGTGTGGTTAGTTTGCGATTCCAGCTTGATCTCAATTGTCCCTTAGTTTCCCAGGTGGCTTTTCAAAGGCCACACCTGGACTTGCTGTACATTGGTTGATCACCCAACTTGAACACCTCAGAATTGGTCTTCGCGAGGGAATGGGTCTCATGGTTCATCCATTTTTTTTAGTTGGGGAACTCTTATCTTAACTCCTTTGGCACATAATCTTCCACACACTTACTTGACTATAACTCAAAGCAGTTATATAGGTTCTCCTTTATTTCCTCAGACCAGCATTGTATGACATTTTGAACCAGATTGTCACACTAGTTTTTGCTTGTAAACAGAAAGTAAATGGTCAGCTTTTCAAAAATGCACACAGGGGATTGGTGGTTGTGCAGTGGTGGAACAGGAGACGTGTTGGTACTATTTTGGTAGCACACTCTTGCGGTTGGCCTGTTTAAAGTTCCCAGTTATGAAAAACAAGGCCTTCGGCTGGTGTGTTTCAAGGCTATTGGTGGCAATTATACTAACTACAGGGCAAGTTTCACATGCACATGGGGTGGAATATAAATTGTAGTCATAATAGCCAAAGTGAATCCCTGCGACAGGTAGTCAGGATGGCATTTAACTATTAGATAGATATTCCATGTACATGGAGCAGGAATTTACCAGGACTGCCACATCTGAGCACCACAGACGTTGATTAGGAAGCAAATCCCTCTGCCTCATCTTATCCGAGGATGCCATATAATTCATCTGGTGAATTAAAGTTGTATGTCACAGTCAGGTGAAGCAGGTGTCAGTCGTGTTTCTGTGAAACAGAGCACGCAGCAGTCTCACAGTTCCTCAAGGTAGGCGAGTCATGCTTTAACAAACAAAAAACACAAACTACCAGAGGAAGTCAATAGACCAGGCAGCATCTGCGGGGGGGAAATGGAGTGTCAACTTTTCAGATCAGGATCCTTCTTCAGGACCGGATCTGAAAAGTAATTGGTCCATTTTCCTTCCACGGATGTTGTCTGACCCGCTTCAGTCACTCAGCAGTTTGGATTTTGCTCAAGATTCTAGCATCTGCAGTTTCTTGTCAGTCGAGTTGAGCTTTAAATCCATCCAGATGGTTTTCAATAGCTTGAATGTTTGCCAGTAATATGCTGCAGAGGTGGGGGAGGACTTGAAACTGCACTTTCAGCCTCACCTTTAAACCAGGACACCTCCCATGGCTCCTGGGCAAGTGATTTCTTCCACTCAGACCGAGAGTAAGCTGCAAGCTGGAGGACATTGTTGGGGTCTGAGGTAGACACAAAATGCTGGAGTTACTCAACAGGATGGGCAGCATCTCTGGAGAGAAGGAATGGGTGACGTTTTGGGTCGAGACCCTTTTTCAGACTGGTGGGGTCTGCGAGTCGGGGTGGGGGTGTGCGGTGGGAGGGGTCTGCAAGTCGGGGTGGGGGCGTGCGGTGGGGTCTGCGAGCCGGGGTGAGGTCTGCGAGTCGGGGTGGGGGTCTGCGAGCCGGGGTGGGGTCTGCGAGTCGGGGTGGGGGCGTGCGGTGGGGTCTGCGAGCCGGGGTGGGGTCTGCGATTCGGGTTGGGGGAGTGCGGTGGTGTCTGCGAGTCAGGGTGGGGTCTGCGAGTCGGGTTGAGGGAGTGGGGTGGGGTCTGCGATTCGGGTTGGGGTCTGTGAGTCAGTTGGGGGTGTGCGGTGGGGTCTGTGAGTCAGTTGGGGGGATGCAGTGGGGTCTGAGTCGGATTGAGGGAGTGCGGTGGGGTCTGTGATTCGGGTTGGGGGTGTGCGGTGGGAACTGTGTCGGGTTGGGGGGATTCAGTGGGGTCTGAGTTGGGTTGAGGGAGTGCGGTGGGGTCTGTGAGTCGTGTTGGGGGGGGGTGGGGACTGAGTCGGGTTAGAGGAGTCTGCGATTACTCCGGAGGCCCCGGCTCACGACCAGGTCGGGCCTCGATGCCGGATTGGGGTATCAGACGTTCCACGAGATCGAGCCCATTGCTCAGTTGGGCCTCAGCCTCAGGTCATAAGGTTGGCGACTCCTACCAATCAGTGTGCTCCTTTGGGTTGGACCATTGAAGTGCCATTTGGTTGCTGGCTTCTCATGTAGCCTAGACCACAGTTACAGTGTCAGCAGTCAGGTATTGTCACCAAGGTTGAGACCAAAATGGTCAACTTCAACTGATTCCCAAGGATTGGAATAAAATATGTTGCCACCGATCAGCATTTGACTGTATGAGTAGCATGATTTGACTGGATAGCATGCAAAGTTTTTTCACTGAACTGAAGTGCACTTCGCAAAAATAAACCAATACCATTTATGAATAGGCCAAAGGAATTTTTTTTTTTGTGTTTTCATAAATGAGTTAGAGTAGATGTTATTGAAATAATTAGACAATTGAGAGAATGTATGTAGCATGGAAGTTCGCATCATTAGCTTTTGTGAAAACGAAGGTATTTTTGAATGATGTTGCAAGAGGAAGTTGGAGGTGAGAGGGAAGGAGGCAAAAATGTTACATTTCCGACTGGCACCAGAATTAATTATGCACAATGAGAAGATACTTCATTTCAGGGGATTCTCTGATTGTGATCAAAAGAAACAGAATGAAGCTTGGCATATTCATACCCTGTTAGATGACAATTGAGAGATTTAGGAGAATGGATTGTTAAACTGTGTAAAGATCACAGAGAGAGAGAAAATTAATCATAGGAACAGTCACAACACTCCATTGGAGACATCAAGATAAGGGAATGGTCCAAAATGTGGATTACTAGCTTTGGAGTTAAAGAAAGTGATAATATGAGGGCAGTGAATTCACCTGAAGATAGGCAGAATGTTGAGAGTGAGTTGAAATCAGGCGAGAGATATGTAGGGACAACAACGACAATGATAAAAAAAAATGTTTGGCACTGGGCAAATGGGCAGTACAATTTTTTCTAAGAGGAAACAATGGATGGAAGATAGTAAAATAGTCCAAATGGATAAAAACAAATCCCAGACATATAAAGAAACAAATCAAGTTCTAATTTGGTACGAACAATCGCAACCTCCTCTTTGAAGGCATCACCAAGTGGGGTAGCACGACCTTCAATAGTATCATCACATATCAAAGGCAGACACAAAATGCTGGAGTAACTCAGCGGGTCAGGCAACATCTCGGGAGAGAAGGAATGGGTGACGTTTCGGGTCAATAGACAATAGACAATAGACAATAGGTGCAGGAGTAGGCCATTCAGCCCTTCGAGCCAGCACCGCCTTTCAATGCGATCATGGCTGATCACTCTCAATCAGTACCCCATTCCTGCCTTCTCCCCATACCCCCTCACTCCGCTATCCTTAAGAGCTCTATCCAGCTCTCTCTTGAAAGCATCCAACGAACTGGCCTCCACTGCCTTCTGAGGCAGAGAATTCCACACCTTCACCACCCTCTGACTGAAAAAGTTCTTCCTCATCTCCGTTCTAAATGGCCTACCCCTTATTCTCAAACTGTGGCCCCTTGTTCTGGACTCCCCCAACATTGGGAACATGTTATCTGCCTCTAATGTGTCCAATCCCCTAATTATCTTATATGTTTCAATAAGATCCCCCCTCATCCTTCTAAATTCCAGTGTATACAAGCCCAATCGCTCCAGCCTTTCAACATACGACAGTCCCGCCATTCCGGGAATTAACCTAGTGAACCTACGCTGCACGCCCTCCATAGCAAGAATATCCTTCCTCGAGACTCTTCTGCAGACTGATGTCAGGGGAGGGGGCAGAACAAAGATAGGATGTAGTCGGAGACAGGAAGACTAGTGGGAGAACTGGGAAGGGGAGGGGATAGAGAGGGGAAGCAGGGACTACCTGAAGTTAGAGAAGTAAAAGATGGAGGCGCAGGCAAGTCCCGAGAAAACAGATGTGGCTGTGGTAGCGAGTCTGGGTTAAAACATGGTCGTAGAAGTGGAGGGCAGGAGGAATCACAGAGGGGGAACAGTGAGAGAGCATGTTGCTAAACTCTCGAAGAGAGGAGGAGAACTTCTTCAAAGTAGACATACCTCGCAGTGGAGCGGCAAGATGTGTAGGAAAAAAAAATGCAGATGTTGGTTTAAACCGAAGGTAGACACAAAACGCTGGAGTCACTCAACGGGCAGGCAGCATCTCGAGATGCTTCAAAGTAGACATATCAGCCAGGTTTCGATCAGGACAACGTAATCAATGTCAGGGTGACAGTGTCAAAGATATGGAATATTGGTATTGGTTTATTATTGTCACGTGTACAAAGATACATTGCTATCCAGTCAATGTTAAAATTGTGCTTGTTCGCACAATGAATGTCCAACCCTAATTTTTCTCCAACACTAAAAACACAGAAAAGCGGGTACTTACTTCCCCCTTGCCTCAGCCCAACTGCTTCAAACAGAGATGCCTTTACCGATCTCAAATATGACTAAACCAATGCTCTCCTGGCACCATTTCCTGGCACCAGCTCTCCAGACCACTCATTGCCTACGTAGATTAGCTCCGGGAAGTTCATATTTAAAAATATGCTCATCTTCAAATCTCTTTCCCCCCACGCCCCAGTATCTCCCTTTCTTGAACTTCCAGGCATCACTTTCCTTCTGGTCTAATTTTTCACTCCAGCTTAGCTGACACTTTGCACTACCTTGATCAAAGAGTTTTGAATTATTTATTTAAGAAAGCAATATTGCAATGAAGCAGCATGAACAGGTTTTACATAAATTGACAACTTAAAAAGCACCTAGAATTAGCAAATCTCAACCAAGATAGCAGATGTTTCTACAGCTTGTACAGGGCAATGGTAAGGACATGACAATAAAAGTCAGATATGCAAAGGGTAAAAATAGATGAAAGACTTGGCAGTTAGGAAACTAGTAATATAATCAAACATAGAAACATAGAAAATAGGTGCAGGTGTAGGCCCTTCGGCCCTTCGAGCCTGCACCGCCATTCAATATAATCATGGCTGATCATCCAACTCAGTATCCTGTACCTGCCTTCTCTCCATACCCCTGATCCCGTTAGCCACAAGGGCCACATCTAACTCCCTCTTAAATATAGCCAATGAACTGGCCTCAACTACCTTCTGTGGCATAGAATTCCACAGATTCACCACTGTGTGTGAAAAAAAACGTTCTCATCTCGGTCCTAAAAGACTTCCCCCTCATCCTTAAACTGTGACCCCTTGTTCTGGACTTCCCCAACATCGGGAACAAACATGAAGTGAAGAAATAGAATTTGAATTAAAAATTTCTCATCTCCGAACACAATTCAAAATGAATAGGACGCCAGTCTGTGAAAATTCCACTTCTGTCATAGAAGGATACGCAGATAGATTAACCCCTTGTGTCATAGATGCATCCCTCACCCGCGTCACTTCTGTGTCCCGGAGTTATGCTCTCACTCTCTCTCCCCCCCAGACACAACAAAAGTTAGAGTTCCCCTGGTCCTCACCTTTCACCCTACCAGCCTGCGCATCGTCACCTCCAATATGATCCCACCACTAATCATGTTCCCATCTCCTTTCCGTCTTCCACACACTTCTGCACCTCCTTGGTTCACTCATCCCTTCCCACCCAAACCACCCCCTCACCAGGTACTTTCCCCTGCAACTGTGGGAGATACAACATCTGTCCTTTTACCTCCTCCTTCAACTCCATCAAGGGATACCCAGCAGTACTTCCAGGTGAGACAGATGTGTGCACACACCTCCTCTAACCTCATCTGCTGCATCCGGTGTTTCCAATATAGTCTCCTATATATCGGCGAGACCTAGTGTAGTCTGGGCAACCATTTTGCTGAACACATGCACTTAGTGCGCCAAAGCCTGCTGGATCTCCTGGTTGCTAACCATTTTATCTCCCCTTCCCATGCCAACTTTTCCATCCTGGGCCTCCTCTATTGCCAGAATTAGGCCGCACGCACACTGGAGGAACAGCACCTCATATTTTGCTTGGGTAGCTTACAACTCAATTGAATTCTCCAATTTTAGGTAAGCTCTACAAATACCCTTCCCCCTCCCCTTTCTCCCCTCAACACTCTCCACCCCTCCCCCTTATTTTTCTCTACCCTCTCTTTCCCTGAACCTTGGCTGACCTTGCACCTTCCCCCCTTCACTAAAAGTCTAACTAGCTTCACAGTTCGTGACTATGTATCCCTCTTGGGCTCACATCTGTTTCTATATCCAGCCTTTGTCCAACAATTTGCCTATCAGGGAACCTCCTTGCATCAAGTCATCCATTGCCTGCCTGATTTGTCTGGCATTTCTTCACTTCCATTTTTTCCCAATAGACAATAGGGCAGGAGTAGGTCATTCGGCCCTTCGCGCCAGAACCGCCATTCATTGTGATCATGGCTGATCATCCATAATCAGGACCCCATTCCTGCCTCCTCCCCAAATCCCTTGACTCCGCTATCTTTAAGAGCTCTATCTTCCCCTCTACATCATTCAGTCTGAAGAAGCATTCCAACCTGAAACATCACCTATCCATTTTCTTCAAAGATGCTGCCTGACCACGAGTTAATCCAGCATCTTTTGTCCATCTTTGGTATAGACCAGTACCTGCAGTTCCTTTTTATTACAATAGACAATAGACAATAGGTGCAGGAGTAGGCCATTCGGCCCTTCGAGCCAGCACCACCATTCAATGTGATCATGACTGATCATTCTCAATCAGTACCCCGTTCCTGCCTTCTCTCCATACCCCCTGACTCCGCAATGCTTAAGAGTATCTAGCTCTCTCTTGAATGCATTCAGAGAATTGGCCTCCACTGCCTTCTAAGGCAGTGAACTCCACAGATTTACAACTCTGACTGAAAACGTTTTTCCTCATCTCCGTTCTAAATGGCCTACCCCTTATTCTTAAAATGTGGCCCCTGGTTCTGGACTCCCCCAACATTGGAAACATGTTTTCTGCCTCCAACGTGTCCAACCCCTTAATAATCTTATATATTTCGATAAGATCCCCTCTCATCCTTCTAAATTCCAGTGTATACAAGCCTAGCCGCTCCAGTCTTTCAACATACGACAGTCCCGCCATTCCGGGAATTAACCTAGTAAACCTACGCTGCACGCCCTCAATAGCAAGAATATCCTTCCTCAAATTTGGAGACCAAAACTGCACACAGTACTCCAGGTGCGGTCTCACTAGGGCCCTGTACAACTGCAGAAGGACCTCTTTGCTCCTATACTCAACTCCTCTTGTTATGAAGGCCAACATTCCATTGGCTTTCTTCACTGCCTGCTGTACCTGCATGCTTCCTTTCAGTGACTGATGCACTAGGACACCCAGATCTCGTTGTACGTCCCCTTTTCCTAACTTGACACCATTCAGATAATAATCTGCCTTCTTATTCTTACCACCAAAGTGGATAACCTCACACTTATCCACATTTACATTTTATCACATTAAATTTGTTGTGGATGAAAAGTGGAAACTCCACAAAAATCTGAATCAATAAACAAAAAATGCTACAAACACCAAGCGGGTCAGGTATTGTCAGTGGACAAAGAATTAAAGTTAATATTTCAGGTTGAAGACCCTGTGGCAAAAGGAGTTTGATCCGAGATGTTAATTACTTTCTCTTTCAAACCACTCTGCCTTGCCAATAGTCTGTCTGTCCTTTTTTTAATTTTTTTTTTAGTATGTGATAAAAGTAAGTTTTAGTGTTCCTTGGTTTGTTTTATGTGTGGGGGGGGGTTAGGGGAAAACCTTTTTTTCCCAATCTCCTACCTCGACGGAGATGCGATTTTTCCCCGTATTGTATCGTCTCCACTGCAGCCTAACATCGTGGAGTTGGCTGCCTTTCCTGGAGACTGACGGGCGCTCCAAGCCGCGGGAGTCTACGCGACTTTAAAATCTCGGAGCTTGGGTTCCCTTTGCCGGGGATCGAAGCTCCAACCGTAGGGCCTGTGGACTTTAACACCGTGAAGGCCGCGGTCTCTGGTAATAGGAGGACGACTCGGAGAGTTTCAACCGCCCCAACGTTGAAGTTCCGATCAACCCGACGGGGGCTTCGATCGTCAGCTGCAGGGGCTTTGACTGCTCCACGGGAAAACAAGAGGAAGAAGTTTGATCTTTATTGCCTTCCATCACAGTGAGGAATGTGGAATCCACTGTGATGGATGTTTCTGTTAACTCATGTGATTGTGTGTCTGGTTGCTTTTCACCTAGTATGGCTGTATGGTAACTCAAATTTCACTATCTTAATTGGTGCATGTGACAATAAACTGACCTTGAAACCAATTGATGAGTGTTGAGCATTTTCAGGCATTTCTTTCCACTGAAAATGCCTGACCTGCTTGGTGTTTGCTGCACTCTTTTTTATTCAAATTTTCTCAGAGTTTCAAAAGTAACTTGAGAGGCCAATGCTTGCACTTGACTGATTCATGGATGTCAGTTTTCAAAACATAGGCAGTCTCATTTGGTTTGCTTTGCCACGACAAACCAATCTCATCTGTCTACATATAATCCATATCCCTCCTTTCCCTTATCCATGTGCTTATCTAAAAGCCTCCTAAACACCACTATCCTATCTACCACTGCACCCAGTAACGCATTCAGGTACCCCACCTCTGGGGAAAAAAACATGCCCATACAATTCTTTTAAACTTTGGCCCACTCATCTTAAAGCTACGCCCTCTCTTCTTTAATATTTTCATCCTGGGTAAAGGTTTGGCCTATCTATGCCTCTTTCAATTTTATATACTTCTTCCAGGTCTCCCTTCAATGTGCGGTTCCAGAAAAAATAATCCAAGTTTATCCAACCTCTTCTTATAGTAAATACCGCCTAGTCCATTGCTTTAGACTGTAGAGATACAGCGTGGAAACAAGCCCTTCGGCCCACCGTCCGTGCCGACCAGTGATCACCCCGTACACTAGCACTATTCTACCCACTAGGAACAATTTACAACTTTACCAAAGCCAATTAACCTCCAAACCTGTACGTCTTGAATGTGGGAGGAAGGCGGAAGACCTGGAAAAAACCCATGCGGTCACAGGGACGACGTACAAACTCCGTATAGACAGCATCCATAGTCAGGATCGATCCCGGGTCTCTGGCCCTGCAAGGCAGCAGCTTTACCGCCACGCCACTGTGCCACCTATTTTTGAATTTAAACAATGTTGCCTTTACATTGTGTTTAATTGCAAAAGATCTTAAGTCAAAAACTGATGATGTGAGAGCTACAAAAATATAATTGGTATCAAGAGTTAATATCGCAAGCGAATTTCTTTTACAATCGGCAGCTGCTACATCTCAAAAATTACTCTGCTTTAAAATACTAAAACGATCTCCACAGCAAAGCAAGACAAAGGAGCAAGAGACAGGCTCTGCCGTACCCAGTGACTGGGAACTGAATATTAACAGTCTCTACTACAGTTCCTGTTTACGTTGCAGGGCTTGTCACGCCACCATGACCTTGCAGAAACTGACACCCTCAATCATGTGACTGCACAAGAGGCCAAAAAGGATTGGCTAGAGTTAATTCAGGAGCTCTTAAAAACAATTCCCATTCTCTTGTATACACAGACATAGTTCAAATTTAGATCAGCCTTATTTGGACATGAAGAAACTCATCATGCAATAAATAAATAGTTGAGGTGATGCAATACGTAATCTTTGCTTTGTGGTGTGGCAGAGTTTGCTAAAACTAAATAGTTGAACCCAGAAAGTTGAATATTTGATTGCATCTGCATTTTGGAGAAAAGAATTAATGCTCAGGAAGGACGGTGAAGCCGGGAGGTGAATGACAGCAAAGACAGTCATTTTTAATGGTTGAACTCTTAGCAGGATCTAGTATTTGGAGCAAGAAACTGCAGATGCTGGAAATCTGAAACAAAAGCATCAAGTGCGAGAAGAGTCATCTGATGATGCAGCATAAATGAGGAGAGAAATGGGCTCAACAGTTCAGGTCAACGACCCACCAAAAGAGGAAACAGTATGTCAGCAATGCCCTTATTCTCAAAAAAAATCAACAGGAGAAGCATACGTGAACAGCAGATAACGAGAATGCCGAAATCATATATGAAGATTCTGTAGTTTTAAATGGAACAATTCTCAACCCCAGCCATAGATTTTCATGATTATTGTATCCCATTTTTCCAGAGACTCATAAGAGTCATGGAGTGATACAGTGTGGAAACAGGCCCTTCGGCCCAAATTGCCCACACCGGCCAACAATGTCCCATGTACACTAATCCCACCTGCCTGCGCTTGGTCCATATCCCTCCAAACCTGTCCTATCCATATACCCATCTGTTTCTTAAACAATGGGATAGTCCTAGCCTCAACTAAATCCTCTGGCAGCTTGTTCCATACACCCACTACCCTTTATGTGAAAAAGTTACCCCTCGGATTCCTATTAAATCTTTTCACCTTGAACCTATGCCCTCTGGTCCTCGATTCTCCTACTCCAGGCAAGAGACTCTGTGCATTTACCCGATCTATTCCTCTCATGATTTTGTACACCTCCATAAGATCACCCCTCATTCTCATGCTCTCCAAGGAATAGAGACCCAGCCTACTCAACCTCTCTGGAAAGCTCACACCCTCGAGTCCTGGCAACATCCTCTTAAATCTTTTCTGAACCCTTTCAAGTTTGACAATTTCTTTCCTATGACATGGTGCCCAGAACTGGACACAATATTCTAAATGCGGTCTCACCAACGTCTTATACTACTGCAACATGACCTCCCAGCTTCTATACTCAATACTCTCACTGATGAAGGCCAATGTGCCAAAAGCCTTTTTGACCACCTTATCTACCTGCGACTCGACCTTCAAGGAACCATGCACCTGCACTCCGAGATCCCTCTGCTCTACAACACTCCGATGAGGCCTACCATTTACTGTGTAGGTCCTGCCCTTGTTAGACATTCCAAAATGCAACACCTCACACATCTCTGTATTAAATTCCATCAACCATTCCTCAGCCCACCTGGCCAATCGATCCAGATCCTGCTGCAATCTTTCACAACCATCTTCACTATCTCCAAACCACTCACTTTTGTATCATCAGCAAACTTGCTAATCTTGCCCTGTATGTTCTCATCCAAATCATTGATGTAGATGACAAACAGTAACGGCCCAACACCGAACCCTGAGGCACACCACTAGTTACAGATGTTGCCTGACCTGCTGAGTTATTCCAGCACATTGTGTCTTTATTTATTTTCCCTCCCGCCTGGAAACATCATTTAATGCGTAGCATTTTTAAATGGTTTTAAAACATTAAAAAATTAATCATGAACATGCAAGGAGAATTCAACAATCCTCTGACACCCGAGATTCAAACTTCCAACGTCTGCAGTTTTTGGGGGGATTTTATGACCACTGGAGTTGAATGGGAGGAGAAATATTTCTTATTCAAACCGTCAAGCATGAAAATTAATGTAACTAAGTAATCATTGTCAGGCTTGGCAGAATTGCAACCATCAACATGATCACTGCCACACACGATAGCATTTGCAGATGCTGTATGTTGATCATTTCTAATTAAGATAACACCCAACATTATTGCAGCATATCAGCTATAACAATGACAAGTCCACAATGGACACACAATTAAACATGCACAAGTTTTTTTTCTCAGGAAATACAAAGAATCTCCAAGTTCATAAAATGGCTCATGACAGATCAAATGGAGGCAGTTGGAACCATACCATGCTACAAGACACCCAGCGTACTTTGCTATTTAAAATCATGCAAGTTGTATGGCAAATGAACATTCGGTCCATTAATCTTTACTATAAATGGTGGGATGATGATAAAAGAACAGCACCTTGTTCTCCCATTCTCAAGCTCTGGACACCAGTCCAGCCATACAATAGACAATAGGTGCAGGAGTAGGCCATTCGGCCCTTCGAGCCAGCACCGCCATTCACTGTGATCATGGCTGATCATCCACAATCAATCATACATTGATGACTATTTGTACCTAGTTTTCCCATATGACGGAAGACGTGTATTATCTGCAGCACACAACTTAAATGTTTCTCTGATATTATACAGACACAAGGAACTGCAAATGCTGGTTTACAAGAATCACATTCATTCTGTTTCCCGTTTGCCCCCATTCAAGTCATTGAAATTATTCTCTATGAGCCACCACAGCAGATGTTATGCTCTTTGTATTAATTTAGAACTTAATGTGTGGCATCGCTGAGCTAGTCAGCTTCAGAGTTAATTGACTTTTGTCAAGGACTGAAATCACATATGGACCAGACAAGGCAAGGATAACAGGTTTATTCCATATGAATGAAATTGAATATTGTTGGATTGAGGACTTTTCATCAAAATATTCCATAGTTAGAAACATAAACATAGAAACATAGAAAATAGGTGCAGGAGTAGGCCATTCGGCCCTTCGAGCCTGCACCGCCATTCAATATGATCATGGCTGATCATCCAGCTCAGTAGCCTGTACCTGCCTTCTCTCCATACCCCCTGATCCCTTTAGCAAAAAGGGCCACATCTAACTCCCTCTTAAATATAGCCAATGAACTGGCCTCAACTACCTTCTGTGGCAGAGAATTCCACAGACTCACCACTCTCTGTGTGAAGAAATGTTTTCTCATCTCGGTCCTAAAAGACTTCCCCCTTATCCTTAAGCTGTGACCCCTGGTTCTGGACTCCCCCAACATCGGGAACAATCTTCCCGCATCTAGCCTCTCCAACCCCTTAAGAATTTTATATGTTTCTATAAGATCCCCCCTCAGTCTTCTAAATTCCAGCGAGTACAAGCCCAGTCTATCCAGTCTTTCCTCATATGCAAGTCCCGCCATCCCAGGGATTAATCTGGTGAACCTTCTCTGTACTCCCTCTAAGGCAAGAACGTCTTTCCTCAGGTTAGGAGACCAAAACTGCACACAATACTCCAGGTGCGGTCTCACCAAGGCCCTGTACAACTGCAGCAGAACCTCCCTGCTCCTAAACTCAAATCCTCTTGCTATGAATGCCAACATACCATTCGCTTTCTTCACTGCCTGCTGCACCTGCATGCTTGCTTTCAATGACTGGTGCACCATGACACCCAGGTCACGTTGCATCTCCCCTTCTCCCAATCGGTCACCATTCAGGTAATATTCTGCTTTCCTGTTCTTGCCGCCAAAGTGGATAACCTCACATTTATCCACATTATATTGCATCTGCCATGCATTTGCCCACTCGCCTAATCTATCCAAGTCACTCTGCAGCCTCCTAGCATCCTCCTCGCAGCTAACACTGCCACCCAGCTTCGTGTCATCCGCAAACTTAGAGATGTTGCATTCAATTCCCTCGTCCAAATCATTAATATACACTGTAAATAACTGGGGTCCCAGCACTGAGCCTTGCGGTACCCCACTAGTCACTACCTGCCATTCCGAAAAGGACCCGTTTATTCCTACTCTTTGCTTCCTGTCCGCCAACCAATTTTCTATCCACCTCAAAACTGAACCCTCAATACCGTGTGCTTTAAGTTTGTATACCGTGTGCTTTAAGTTTTTCTCCAACAATAAGCACCCTCTGACAAATTCAACCATCCTTTGAATAAAACGTGGCCTTAATTGGTGGAATGTTTTCCCAACCAACAAGTATTTTGCAGAATAAAAATAACAGAATGCGAGAACTCAGCAGGTCAAGTCATATCTGTGAGAAAAAGTGATATTTTGCCAGAGCTGGGTGTCGGAGCCATTTACGCTTGATTTAGTTACTGTCGTTATATTATGGCTATGTTTAATATTTCTAGTTTCTGTCTTTTTTGCATGCTTGTGGGTGTGATTTGATATGTAATGGGGAGTGTCCACATCAGAGGAGGCTAGCGTAGCGACAGAGATTGTGGGTCAGTTTAGTCTCGGAGGATGGAGAGAATACACTTTTTTACCACACTCACGACTGCCACGCTCGCGCCAGTCACACTCGTGCCAGTCACACTCGCGCCAGCTATACTCACAAGGACCACACGGTAACGACTACACGATTTTTACTGTATTGTTTGAAGAAGAAACAGTTGATAAGAATGAAAAGTTATGAATTACTCTTTTGATTTGTACTACTTTAATAAAGACCAATTAATCAAGAAACAGGGTTTGGAAGATTCGTTTGTGTTATCTCGGAGAGCGGTGTGTGCGTAAGCTATACCTTCATTCCATCCCCGAGCAGTAATGGCTATCGAAGTTGGACTTTAAGAAGGTATAGAAACTGCCATTGCACTAGAGTAAAAAACTTATCTGAATGGAGCCAGAGTAAAAAACTCTTTGAATGGAGTTTGAGCAACAAAACTATTCTGACATAAGAATCTAAGAAAGACTTGTTCTACAAGCAAAATCCGATTCAACAGTGGAATTGAAGAAGCTGAATCTCTGCCAGAGATTAGAGCTGAAATCAAAGGAACAAAAAATCTGCCGGTCGAAGGCAAATTGACATGGATCTACACCTGGATCATTAGAAGATTGAAGACTTCATTGACGGGTACCGTGAGTAGATGACTGTTTAGTCGTAATTTTAAGTTAAGTTTAAAAAACTTAAAAGCCTGTGGGAAAATTTCTGCAGAAGTACTATTTGATACAAGCTTGTTTATGCTACGAGGAGGTAAGAAAACCAAACTCTTAGAGCACGACCTTGAAAATTAACGATGTTGTGAACTTCTACAAGATAAGGTGCTCAGCTAGCGATTGTTTAACATAGGTACTGGCCGAAAACTCTCAGCCTTGGAGTTAATGATGTGTTTTGAAAAAATACTCATTCTATTTTGAATTCTTCTGGTGTTTCTGGAACATAGCGATAAGCACCAATTCATCAGGATCTTCTATCAGGTAAGTATGAAGAACCGCCACAGGAGGGAGATGCAGAGCAAAAATCAAGAAGATACGAGAAAAGATATATTAAACTTCCGGAAAAAGGAGAGGCAGCCTATCTGGAAAGATGCCAGAGACATGTTGTGGAAGCAGGTCATCAAATTAATTGAATATCAGGAGGAATCAGATGAGAATGCGAACATTGTACAATCTAATCTGGATCAACTACTTAACCTTTGCCATGAGGTTGGAGAAAAACAACACTCAATACTGTGTTTACAACTACCAAAGAAGCAACTCGAATGGCACACTCAGTGGTTCCAAGAGAGGGTGAAATTTTTTGATGGTTTCATGGCTGACGTGGAGAAGTGGTTGTCTGAAACCATAGCTCAAACATTGCACTCTACAGTAGAAGGTGCGATGCAACAAGGTGTTGAAGTGGAAGAAGAAATTACACCTCAGGATAGTGTCTCAAACGTTCCAACGCAAAGATCCAGACTTAAATCTGGTTCTGTAGCCAGTTCAACTACGAGGGTCTCTGCTCAAATGGAAGCTGAAATGGCTGCTCGCTCGCTAGAAGCTGCCGCCTTAGAGAAGAAATATGAGATGCACAACAAGATCTCATTCAATAACGGATGAAGGTACATCTCTTTGGAGCAGTGTCATCACCAAGTTGTGCAAAATTTGCATTGAGGAAACCCACTGAGGACAATAAAGCTCACTTTCCAGAAGAAGTGACAAACACAGTAAAGAGCAATTTCTATGTGGACGATTGTTTAAAATCCATGTCTACGGAACAAGAAGCAATTCAAATGGTAAAATATTTGACTTCCCTCTGCAATAAGGGAGGATTCATGCTATCGAAATGGATCAGCAACAGCTGTGTTGTATTGGAAACCATTCCACTAGATAACAGACCCAAGAAGACCCGGGAGTTGGATTTGGACAAAGACAATCTGCCCATGGAGAGAGCACTGGGATTGCACTGGTGCGTTGAAACAGATGTGTTCAAGTTCAGAATTTAGATTCAGGATCGACCGTGTACAAAACGGGGCATGCTGTCCGTGATTAGTTATGTTTACGACCCTTTGGGATTTCTTGCACTATTTACACTACCTGCCAAGTTAATTTTGCAGGATCTCTGGAAGAAGAAACTTGGATGGGATGAGAGTATAATGCAAATCTTCTCTCAGTGATGGACAGAGTGGTTAGAAGATCTGGACAAGATCTCGGAGTTCAGAGTGGACACACGGTGTATGAAGCCTACAAACTTTGGTCGAATCAAATTTGCACAGCTGCATTACATTTCTGATGCGAGTGAAAGTGGTTACGGTACTGTTTCATATCTGAGACTGGAAAATTATAACAATGAAGTACATGCTGATTTCTTAATGGGAAAGGCCAGAGTGGCACCATAGAAGCAAATGACGATTCCCAGAATGGAGCTTGCAGCTGCAGTCTTAGCTGTCAGAATTGACATATTGCTGCAAAAAGAACTGCAGCTTAAGCTGGAGGAATCTACCTTCTGGACTGATAGCATGACAGTGCTTAAGTACATCAACAATGAAAATAAACGCTTCCTAACATTTGTCGCAAACAGGATCTCTTTTGTAAGGGATGCTACTAATGTATCACAGTGGAAGTATCTCAGAGTGCGGTGTGTGCGTAAGCTATACCTTCATTCCATCCCCGAGCAGTAATGGCTATCGAAGTTGGACTTTGAGAAGGTATAGAAACTGCCATTACATTAGATATTAGTCTGGGAATACTGCCTTGCTCTCAATGACAGGCCTGTCTAGAATTTAGCAACTGTTAACATTTTAAAATCAAGTTTGGCAATAATTTTTGGAATTTGATCTGGTAGATTTCAAAATTCATAATTTTAAGGTAAATATTGGTTAATGTTATTGATCGTCAATTGAGAATACCCATGGTCAACGGCCAACTAATCAGCAGCAGCTGCACAATCAACCCCAAGGTCAATTTCTCGCTCTCCCAATTACAAGAGAAACAAAAGGAAACTTTTGTACAATTCAAAAGAAAGCAGATGAAGTGGTGAGTTTCAGCCAAGAACTGATGTCATATTCAAACCAAAAGCTCTAAACCTGCTACTCAAAGAATAACCCCATCAATCCACCGCCCTTGTCGTCTTTTGCTACAGTCCAGATTCTTCTTTAAATGCCCATTCATTCTCATTTGCTTCTTTTTCTACTTACTCAGACTGAATAGTTAACAATAACCAAATAACCTACCAGAACATATTTGGGACGCATGAGGAAACCAGAGCACAAGTTCAAAGCCCATATGAACTCCTGACAGGCCGTGGCCATACCCCGGCAGTAGGCCTGGCTAGCCCACTGCAGAACGGGAACCCGCATGCAGAGGGTGCCCTGTCTGAGGGTAGTTTCCTGCTCGCCCCCAAACCAAGAAGAGGTGGAGGGAGTCAGCAGCAGACGCTGGACAAAGGTCCGGTAGGGAACCAGAAGTTTTACCTTCCACGCCCCCAAGGTCAGAAGTGAATGGCATCCCAGGGCACAAGACTGAAGGTGGCCAAATGAGAAGAGGGTCGTTGGTTCTCAGGACAAATCGGATGGAAACCTTTACGGCCAGCTGCCGCCAAAACTTGGCGCTTGCAAATGAACTCAGTGGGCCGTTTCTATGCATTCTGTACTTAATCGGGGATCGTATTTATGTATGGCAATAATCTTCGTCAGAGCGTGGTGAATCTGTGGAATTCTTTGCCACAGAAGGCTGTGGAGGTAAAGTCAGTGGATATATTTAGATATATCCCAAACAATCACTGAGATAGATAGATTCTTGATTAGTACTGGTGCCAGAGGTTATGGGGAGAAGGCAGGAGAATGAGGTTGGGAGGGAGAGATAGATCAGTCATGATTGAATGGCAGAGCAGACTTGATGGGCCGAAGGGCCTAATTCTACTCCTATCACTTTTGATCATGATCTTACTGATCTTTGTGCAAAAGAATTTTCACTGGACCTTGGTACACGTGATAAAGAACCATTGATCACCAGGAGAACATACAAAATCCATCTTTATTAACAGCATTGTTAATAAAGAACAAACTCGCGTCCTCAGAGCTGAAAGTCAACAACGCAAATTTCTGAACCATTATAATACCCTTATTTAAACTCTAGATCAATCTGCAAGAGTACTGCTAAATTTCTTTACCAGACATAAAGAAACGTTGATATTATGTCGACACAAGGAACTGCAGATGCTGATTTACAAATAAAGAGTAGCTCAGTGGACCAAGCAGCATCTCCAGAGAACATGGATAGGAGATGTTTCAGTGGGGACGCTTCTTCAGCCTGCGGGGGGAGGGGGGTGGGAAAAAGGTGCAAGAGAGGTTGAGGTGAGGCAAAGCCAGTTAAGTGTTAGGTTGATATAGATGATGTGAGGGGGGGGGGGGGAGGGGACAGGATAGTCAGAGAAATGGGGCACAGGAAAGACCGGGTAAAAAAAAGGGGGTGCGGGCTAATGTTGGTAGGTTACCCAAAATTGGAAAATTCAATATTAAATTTATTGAGTTGCAAGCTACCCAAGTGGAATTTGAGGTGCCGTTCCTCCAGCTTGCGTGTGGCCTCACTCTGACAATAGAGGCAGCCCAGTTCAGTGAGGCCGGAATGGGAAGAAGAGTTTAAATGGTTTCCAACCAGGAGATCCATCAGGCCTTGTCTGACTGAGTGTTCGGTGCAACAGTTGCTTGGTCTACACTTTGTCTTGCCAATTATCCTCCAGGTTCAAAAGTACCATTTCCCTGACCCGCTCAGTGCTCCCAAACAGAATTAAAATATTTAGTGCACAATCCCAAGTCAATCACAGGTCTTTCCCCTTGCAGTTCATGTTCATTGCACGCAACAGTCATTCCACACTGGCAGATGGAAATCAAGGCAGAAACAAAGTAAATAATACCGAATGTCTTCAGCACCCACTTTCTTGAACTTCCGTTTCAACTAGCTCAACCTTAGCACCCCATGCTCTGTGTGTTATACTGCTTCCCCCTCCATTGTGCCTCCATGACAATTGCTTCAGCAATTCGATTTTCCATCTTGCACAAAGAAACTAGATAGAAAGACCCAACTGCGAGTCAAACAATGTGATTCTGCAGGCAGACATCATATTCTGGAATAACTCAGCGGGACATGCAGCATCTCTGGATAGAAGGAATGGGTAACGTTTCGGGTCGAGACCCTTCTTCAGATTTCAAATTCTACAACAAGATATTGACAGTGATTGGATGAAAAAGTGGCTAACTATTTTCCTTCGAGAGGGTAGCGGAAACAACACTTGAGACTCTTCATATTTTCCGACAAATAGACCTTTTGATGACTTCAGCATCTTTTGCCACACTATCACAATATCATTTCTTTCAGAGATGGACATGAAGTGCTGGAGTAAATTAGCTCTGGAGAAAAAGGATGGGTGCGTTTCTGGTCGAGACCCTTCTTCTGTCTGAGTTATTCCTGCACTTTGTGCCTATCTTTGGTCTAAACCAGCATCTGCAGTTCCATGTTTCTACCATCACTTTCAGGTTCTGCTCCAAGTGATAGAATATGCTAACTTGGAAATGCATCATAATTTCTTCTTCATTACCCCTTCTAAATCCTAATTCTTCCTACCAACACTAGAAGTACTGTCCCTTCAAAGAGAATTGTGAAGATTCAAGGCAGTTGCTCACCATCACCTTCAAGGACAAATAGTACTGGCCTTGCCAGCAGCATGCACTTTGTCCTAAAGAACAAAGCAGAAAATACCTAGTAAATCAGGAAGCATCAAATCAATAAAGTTAACATTTTAGGTTTGATGACCTTTCATCAGGACACCAGTTAACTCTCTTATACAGCACTGAAAATGGGCCCTTCTGCCCAACTCATCATGCCAGTTATTTTGCTTATCTACACTGATCCCATATGCCTGCAATGGGACAATATCCCACTACTCCTTTCTTATCAAAGTTCTATATTAATGCCTTTTAAAAGTTGCAACTGTATCTCCCTCGGCCACCCTCTGCCAGCACGCCCCATATAACCACTACACTGCGTGAAAACACCCCTCATTCCTCCTATAAATGTCCCCCTTCTCACCTGAAACCTATACCCTCCAGATTGCCTCCCCCCTCCTTCCGCCTCAATCCTAGGGGAAAAAAATGACTGCCTCTCCCAATAATGCCTCTCATGGCTTTATAAACTTTGAAGGTCGCCCCCTAACTTCCCATATTCCATTCGGAATAAACAAGCCTACATTATCCCCTCAGAACAACAGCCCTCATCCTCATCCTCATGCAGGCAACTTCCTCATGAAGATAGACACAAAATGCTGGAGTAACTCAGGCAGCATCTCTGGTCAGAAGGAATGGTGACTTTGGGGTCAAGACCCTTCTTCAGACTCATTCAGAGTTCAGCAACATCCTTACGAATCTCTTCTCCAATGTCTCTAATGCCACCACGCGCTTCCCACAGTGTGGCAGCTAGAACTGTGCACAATAAACCAAATAGAGTTTAAGCCATGTTTGCATATCTGTAACATGACTTCCCAACTCTTATACTCAATGTCATGGCCTACAAAGGCAATCAGGAAGGTATAGACTTACGCCTCATGGTCCATCTGTACATTCAAGGTTCCTGCCAAATACTGTTTATGTCCTGGTAGTATTTGAAGTCCCCAAATGTATTATCTCACACATGTCTGGATTAAAATTACATCTGCCACCACTCTGCCCAAATTTCCGATGTCACACTGTATCTTTTCACAACCTCCTTCACAACTTACGACTTCAATTTTAGTGTCATCAGTGAAATTATTAATCAGTCCACCCACATTCTCAACCCAACACCAATCACTGTGGTGCACCACTGTAATCAGTCCGAAACACACTTGTCTATCCGCTGCCTTTTGATTGAGTTCCTCCTCAAACAAAACGGATTTGTGAGATAGGATTTCCCCTGCACAAAATAATCGCATTGGCCACCTAATCACTCCTTGCTTTCCCAAATGAACATAAATCTTGTCCCTTTTATGAAAATGATACCAGGGTCGATTGGGTTAACGTATCAGGAGCGTTTGAAGGCTCTTGGTCTATACCTGCTATGGTTTAGAAGGATGAGGGGGGACCTCATTGAAACCTACCGGATAATGAAAGGGCGAGATAGAGTGGACGTTGAAAGAATGATTTTAGTAATGGTTCCAGACTCATAGAACCAGAGGGCACAATCTCAGAATAAAAGGACATACCTTCAAAACGGAGATGTGGGGGAATTTCTTTAACCCGAGGGAATTTGTGGAATTCATTGCCACAGACAGTTGCAGAGGCCAAGGCACTGATTATTTTTAAGGCAGGGATAGATAGGTTCTTGATTAGGAAGGGTGTCAAAGGTAGAAGGCTAAAGAATGGGGTTGAGAGAAAAATAGATCAACCATAATTGAAAGGAGTAGATTTGATGGGTTGAATGGCCTAATTCTGCTCCTTTGTTTGATGGTCTTTATGCTTAAATTTTTTTTCCAATAATTTCCCAACTGTTCGCTTTCAGGACTATCCAAAACACTCACAACTTGAAAAAAGAAAATGTCTACAGAGGAAGCTACATCTCTTGCACAACATTCACATCTGGATCACCTTGGCAAGAAGAACACTAATGTCAGGATGCTATTTATTGACTACAGCCTTCAAAGCCACAATAAGATCATCTCTAAATTCATAGACCTTGGCCTTGGAGCCTCCATCTGCATCTGGTTTCTACACTTCCTGACTAGTCGACCTCAGTCAGTTAGAATTAGTCATAACATTTCCTTCACCCTGACCCTCAACGTTGGTGCTCCTCAGGGTTGTGCACAATCTCCTGCTCTACCAGTCCATCTTCAATTCTCTAAGATAGACACACAAAGCTCGAATAACTCAGCGGGACAGGCAGCATCAATGGAGAGAAGGAACGTTTCAGGTAGAGGCCCTTCTTCAGACCAGTCCATCTTCAATTTCCTAATCTTACCACACAGGGATGTGCAGACTCTGAACTCTCACTATATCACTTTTAAATGTCTCCCACTTACTGGACGTAGTTTTTCCCTCCAGAAGCTGCTCCCAATCTACTTTCGAAGATAGACACAAGATGCTGAAGTAACTCAGCGGAACAGGCAGCATTTCTGGATAGAAGGAATGGGTGATGTTTCAGATCGAGACCCTTCTTCAGACTGTTTTGACCCAAAAAGTCACCCAATCCTTCAATTCAGAGATGCTGCCTGTCCCACTGAGTTACCACAGCATTGTATCATAAGGTATAGGAGTAGAAGTAGGCCATTCGGCCAATCAAGTCTACTCCGCCATTCAATCATGGCTGATCTATCTCTACCTCCTAATCCCATTCTCCTGTCTCCTCCCCATAACCTCTGACACCCATACTAATTAAGAATCTATCTATCCCTACCTTAAAAATATCCACTGACTTGACCTCCATAGCCTTATGTGGCAAAGAATTCCATAGATTCACCATCCGATGACTAAAGAAATTTCTCCTCATTACCTTCCGAAAAGAATGTCCTTTAATTCTGAGGCTATGACCTCTAGTCATAGACTCTCCCACGAGTGGAAACGTCCTATCTTCGATGTTAACCAGCATCTGCAGATCCTTTCTGCCCAATCTAAAGCACTACCAAATTAACAAATGAGAAAAAAACACACCGAAGCAATGGGACACAAAGTGCTGATGTAACTTAGCAGGTCAGGCAGCATCTCTGGAGAAAATGGATAGGTGACGTTTCAGGTCAGGATCCGTCTTCAGACTGATTGTGGGGGGGGGGGGGGGGAAGAGAAGAAAGCTGGAAAAGGGGAGAGGCAGGACAAAGTGTGGCACTGAAGCCACACACACTGTCTATATCACCACCTAGTGGAGGGAGGCAGTATGTTATCTTTTACTGACTTTAAGTCTTGCCAATGGGGAGGAGAGTTAGAGTAAGGACGATTAGAGAATCTAACATCTGCAATCATATAAATAGTCTGAACTGAAACTGACTTTCCAAGGAAAACCTATCAATAAACTTAAATATAAATTATCAGCAGCAATCTGCAATTCAGAGAAACTAAACTTCACATGTTTATTGATCCTACAGGACCAATGAAGGAGAAATATTTCATTATTTTTATTCATAAAACTCACTTCTGCCAAAACATACAACCGATTTTTTAGTTTAGAGACTCAGTGTGGAAACGGGTCCTTCAGTCCACCGAGTCCACACCGACCAGTGATCCCCGCACACTAGCATTATCCTACACACACAAAGGAATTTTAAAAACATTTATACCATGCCAACTAACCTACAAACCTGCACGTCTTTGGAGTGTGGGAGGAAACCAAAGATCTCGGAGAAAACCCACGCAGGTCACGGGGAGAACGTACAAACTCCGTACAGACGGCGCCCGTAGTCAGGATCAAACCCGGGTCTCTGGCGCTGTACGGCAGTAACTCCACCGCTATGATGCTCCCTCATTTAAAATCTAATAAAATCATCAACATTGCACATCGTGACAAGGAGTACACACTGACCTGCAATTTGGATCAGACTTGATTCCATCTCTCCAAATTTCTCTCAAGATGCTTTCAGAAAATGTACACAAAATATCCTCCAAATATATATTTTTATGTTAAAATTAATCAATTCGGCAAAAATATTTAGAATTAAAATTTAATTTTCCTCTTGTAATGCATATCTTGGATATGTAAACAAAGAATTTCACTGTTACTTGTTGTTGTACTTCGTGGTCCGGTACTTGTTGTACCTTTGTTGTGACTCTGGAAGGACCACGAGTACACATGGCGACTGTGCAATCCTGCTCCTTCTCGACCTCAGCGCAGCATTCGATACAGTGGACCACACCATCCTTATTGACCGTCTCCGGTACGCGGTTGGCATTGATGGCACTGCCCTGAGCTGGTTCGCTTCGTACCTCAAAGATAGGAGTTTCGCCATCAACATAGGCAGTTATTCCTCTGCTCCAGCTAGCCTCTCCTGCGGAGTTCCACAAGGCTCAATCCTAGGCCCCATTCTCTTTTCTCTATACATGCTCCCCCTTGGCCAAATCATTCAAAGGCACGGCATTTCTTTCCACTGCTATGCCGATGACACTCAGCTTTACCTCCCCCTGAAACCCAACAACCAGTCAAATTTAAACAGCCTCTCACACTGCCTTGAGGACATAAAATGTTGGATGGCACAGAACTTCCTCCAATTAAATGAGAGCAAGTCTGAGGTCATCCTATTCGGCCCCCCCGACTCCATCAAATTGATAACAGGCAGTCTTGGAAGCCTATCCTGCCTAGTCAAACCGCATGTCAAAAACCTCGGCATGATATTTGACTCTGCATTAAAATTTGATAAGCAAGTCAACGCTGTGGTAAAAGCCAGCTTCTTCCAACTTCGAACCATAGCTAAAATCAAACCTTTCCTCAAATTCGACGACACAGAAAAAATCATTCACGCTTTCATTTCCTCCCGCCTAGACTACTGCAACTCCCTATACACTGGGATCAGCCAATCTTCCCTGTCCCGCCTGCAACTGGTCCAAAACGCCGCAGCGAGACTCCTGACGGGTACCCGTAAAAGGGACCACATCACCCCGATTCTGGCCTCTCTCCACTGGCTCCCTGTACGGTACAGAATCAACTTCAAGCTCCTCCTATTCACGTATAAAGCCCTAAATGGACACTCCCCCCCCCTACATCAAAAATCTTCTAACCCCCCTCTCTAACTCCAGGTCCCTCAGATCGGCCGACTTGGGGCTATTCACTATCCCACGGTCTAGGCTTAAACTCAGGGGTGACCGCGCTTTTGCGGTTGCAGCTCCTAGACTGTGGAACAGCATCCCTCTCCCGATCAGAACTGCCCCCTCCATCGACTCCTTTAAGTCCAGGCTCAAAACATATTTCTACTCCCTAGCGTTTGAGGCTCATTGAGGAGGCGCTGTGAACTGTTTGCGTGCTACTGTATGTTTTCATTTTTTTTTCTATTGGAACCTAATCAAATGTACAGCACTTTGGTCAACGTGGGTTGTTTTTAAATGTGCTATACAAATAAAATTGACTTGACTTGACTTGACATGTTTAAGATGTTATCATGGTGGAGCTCATCTCCAGGCTGTTTATTCCGTGGCCACCTGCATCCAGAGTGACCGCCTAATCACACCCATCACTTATATACACAGCCATACAAAGTAGTTCTTGGATACACAAAGTAGTCCCAGCAATATCACAACATCCCCCTTGTCTTATATATTATAACATCCCCCTTGTCTTATATAAAATTGGTTTCTTTACCATTCGAGGGCTAAAATATATTTAACAAACAAAACCAAAACACCATTGCTTTTCGCAAACAAAACCAATAACACAACTAAACACAATTAAACACAATTGCTTTTTTCGCCATCATGGTGGTCACTCCTCTGCGGAATTTCACTCATCGCCGGGTGGTCACTCATCTCCATGTGGTCACTCATCTCCGGGTGGTCACTCATCTCCGGGTGGTCACTCATCGCCGGGTGGTCACTCATCTCCATGTGGTCACTCATCTCCGTGTGGTCACTCATCTCCGGGTGGTCACTCACTCTGTGTGGTCACTCCACAGATATATACATTTATACAAAAGCATCAAATATAATACATTAAGCTTTCATTACACAGATCACTACACAGGTCATTAAAACACAAAATATTCATTTTGTTCCATATCTTCCCCTCAAGAAGACGTGCTGTGTAGATCAAACGTAGTGTAGGCTCTAGATGCTCCACCACCATGATTTGCCTGCCACTGCTGGCCTCCCACTGCTGGGCTGGCACTGCTGGGCTCCCACTGCTGGGCTGGCACTGCTGGGCTCCCACTGCTGGGCTGGCACTGCTGGGTTGGCACTGCTGGGCTCTCACTGCTGGGCTCCCACTGCTGGGTTGGCACTGCTGGGCTGGCACTGCTGGGCTCCCACTGCTGGGCTCCCACTGCTGGGCTCCCACTGCTGGGCTCCCACTGCTGGGTTGGCACTGCTGGGCTCCCACTGCTGTAATCGCGGTGCGATCGCGCCTCGCTGCAGTGCGCTCTGGCCCCGCCCACAGGTGCTCCCCGGCAGCTGTCGCTCAACTTTTCGAACGCGCTGCCGCTGGCCCCGCCCACAGGTGCTCCCCGGCCCCGCCCACAGGTGCTCCCGGCAGCTGCCGCGCAATTCCAACGCGCTGCCGCTGCCTCGGGCCCAGGGCCTTCCTACGGTCGACGCGCCTGGGTGAGTATTTAGTGCCTCGGCCTTACCGGCCGTCGCACCTCCGCGGGTGGTCGGTCCCTCCGGTCGCCGACCCCCTCCGGTCGCCGCACACCTCCGTAGGTGTCGGTCTCCTCCGGGGCTCTCCCGGTTGCCGCACACCTCCGTGGGTGTTGGTCTCCTCCAGGGCTCTCCCGGTCGCCACACACCTCCGTGGGTGTCAGCCTCCCCCGGTCGCCGCACACCTCCGTGGGTGTCGGTCTTACCGGTCGCCGCACACCTCCGTGGGTGTCAGTCTTCCCCGGTCACCGCACACCTCCGTGGGTGTCGGGTCTCCCGGTCTTTCCGGTCACCGCACACCTTCGTGGGTGTCGGGTCTCCCGGTCGCCGCACATCTCCGTGTGTGTCAGCCTCCCCCGGGGCTCTCCCGGTCGCCGCACACCTCCCTGGGTGTCGGTCTTCCCCGGTCACCGCACACCTCCGTGGGTGTCGGGTCTCCTACAGTTGCCGCACACCTCCATGGGTGTCGGTCTTCCCCGGTCACCGCACATCTCCATGTGTGTCGGGTCTCCCGGTCTTCCCCTGTTGCCGCACACCTCCATGGGTGTCGGTCTTCCCCGGTCACCGCACATCTCCGTGTGTGTCGGGTCTCTCCCCCGCGAAGCAGTCGCAGGCTTCTAATCTCGGGCCTACACAGGTGCTGGGGCGTGACGTGGGCCTACACGCACCTCCCCCAGCAGCTTGCAGCGTCACGTCGGCAACTCTGCGCCGACTACTGAGCAGGTAACTATACCAACTCACACTGGACCTGTCGGGATGCACTCCAAACGTCACGTACCGAGCTGGAAACTTTTCTTTTGTTTTGTTTCCCTTCAGGGCTTTTTTTTTCTTCTTTTTTTTCTTCTTTTTAACCTTTTCTGCTTGGGCATGCTTCATTCCCTCCCTAGGCGAAACACCAAGCCGCTGCCACCATGTTGTACTTCGTGGTCCGGTACCTGTTGTACCTTTCTTGTGACTCTGGACGGACCACGTGTACACATGTTTAAGATGTTATCATGGTGCAGCTTGTACTCCAGGCTGTTTATCCCAAGGCCGCCTGGATCCAGAGTGACCGCCTAATCACACCCATCACTTATATACACAGCCATACAAAGTAGTTCTTGGATACACAAAGTAGTCCCAGCAATATCACAACACTTGTCACATGTGACATTAAAGTATTCATTCATAATGGTCGAATTACTTGACTATCGGCAAAAATAAACTTTATTTGATGGTTTTGCAAATGCCCTCACAAAAGCTAACTCAAATCCTGTACCAATTTGGCCGAGTCTCAACTATTTTCTGAAGCATTCTGTCAAACCAAATAATTTCAGAGGCTGTTTCTTCCCCAGCTATTATCAGGCAGCTGAACCATCCCAACAACTAGAGAGCGGTCTTGAGCTACTATCTATCTCATTGAAGACCTTTGGACCATCTTTAATCAGACTTGACTGGACTTTATCTTGCACTAAGCGTTATTCCATTTATCCTGCATCTGTAAGCTGTGGACAGCTCGACTGTAATCATGTATAATCTTTCCTCTGACTTCATAGCGCACAAAAGGTTTTTCACTATACACGTGACAATAAACTAAACTAATTTAAATAATCAAGTGCTATTTCATTTGACCATTTCAAGAGAATTTATGAGAAAAATTGCATTAATATAACACGTTAAATTCAAAAAGACGTTACCATTACTTTCTGTCAGATAAAGTGCTCAGCCAGAGCACTATCAACATCAGGAATCAACATTTATTTCCTCCGACACCAAGAGGCAGTTGGTACCAACAACAATAGAACACAATGAAACAAATTGCCAACGCTTTTTCCAACAACAACTAACGAAACACAATTTGCACCACCTAAGTTAATGAAAACAGCATGTGCATTGAAGCATCAGCACTTAACAACATACTTCAAAATGGCACAACATCTCAACACAAGAGCTTTTCACTGTCCCTCGGTACACGTGACAGTAAACTAAACTGAACTTGGACATGGATATCGTTACATTATTGTCAGAATGAAATTCTGGAATGATTGCCCTTAACAACCTGAAGAGAGAGAAAAGCTTCAAACTGTGCAGCAAGGCAGGTTAGGAACATGCAAATAGGGATTATATGCAGGAACTGTGTACATCTAATTATGCCAATACGTCTGGTCAACACATAATGGCACAAGGAAAGTCACTGGGGACATTTACCAAGATGCTGCTCGAGGAATAGAAGCCAAGCGTGGGCAAACGGAACTCGCTTGGATGGAGCATTTTTGTGCTCATGCACAAGTACGGCCAAATAACCTGTTTTCCGCACTGTATAATTCTACAACTGGTAAATCGCCACTGTGAGAACAGATTATTGTTATGTACCAAAGGGGTTGAAGGGATGTTTAATTAGTCTGAAGGGTCTCAACCTGAAACATTTCCTATCCACATTTTCCAGAGATGCTGCCTGACCAGCTGAGTTACTCCAGCATGGTGTCTTTTTTTAGATTTGAAAAAGATCTATCAACTTTTGAGGGGCTAGAGTGAACAGGAAGGACCCATTTCTTTTCATCAAAGAGTCAAACGTTAGAGACAATTATTCTGCATATTTTCCACCCAGAAGGCAGCAGAGCTCCAGGACTCATTTTCTGAAGGGATAGTTTGGGCAGAAACCATCATCGCATACAAGTCAGAGTTAGGAATACTTCAAGAGCAGTGAAGTGAACTTATTCTGGAATTAGACACAGATAATTCCTCCAAGGGTAAATTTTCCATGCATCTGGGAACAGATATGAACTGTGCTGGCAGGTGGGACTAGTGAAGCTGGGACATGTTGGCCGGTGTGGGCAAGTTGAGCTGAAGGGCCTGTTTCCACACTATCACTTTATGACTCTATGAGGTACAGTGAAAAGCTTTTTGTTGTGTGCTAACCAGTCAGCTGAAAGACAATACATGATTACGATTGACTTGTACATTCCTTCTCAAATTGTTCCAATTGCCCAGCCCGTGCGAGATAATTAACATTGTGCTCTCATGTTGTCAGGCAAAAGCAAATAATGGTTTTACATGTCCAGCTTATCGCAAATATGCCAATACATTCTGCACTCAACCTTCAAGTCAAGTCAATGAGTACATCTACCAGCAGATTCAATTTACAGATGAGGACCTTTTGCCATCACCAGCAACAGGGTAGACAAGACACAAAATGTTTTTCCTTCGCCATGTAATATTTCACACTCTTTCAAATAGCCTCAAAACTCTTGATGTAAATACCATTTGTCACACAAATCTCTTACCTTCTCCTTGTTCCATTAAATTAGATATGCTCTTGTGAAGATGCTTTGTTTAAACAGATTGCAATCTCCATTCTGCTATCCCACGGCCATATAATATTTGAAAGTCATGTGCAGAAAGACAATGTTTTCTGGGAGGTGGTTCCCACCAATCATTGCCCATATTTCTTTCTGTAAGGGGTAAAAGGACAATACCACCATCAGAACAAAGAAAACATTACAATCATTTATTTTAATAAAATCAAATTTCCATTTACGATTTCTGCCCATTTTATTCAAATTTCCACACCTAAATCCAGGGACTCTTGTCTTTAGCAAAGTCAAATGTCCTATTGTTTAAAAGCAATCATCCTCACCCATTTGTGCAAAACCCCTGATTGTACAACAGAAATGCAAGGGCTTTTAATTCAAGAACCCTATCAAGATCTTGAAGTGCCAAATGAATTATCTTTCAACAACCAACCTGGACATTGAAATACTGATCTCATCCTATTCCAAACCAATATGTACTTTATTTTGGGAGATACAGCGTGGAAACATGCCTTTCGGCCAACCAAGTCTGTGCCAAACAACAATCACCCACACACTATCCTACACACAAGGGACAAATTACCAAAGCCAATTTACCTACATACCTGCACATCTTTGGAATGTGGGAGGAAACGAGAATAAATTGAGAATGTACAATCTCGGTACAAACAGCACCCATAGTCAGGATCGAATTCAGATCTCTGGCACTGAAAGGCAGCAACTCTACCACTTTGCCGCCCTAATGTAATCCCACCCATCTTCATCACATAACCTATCTTGAATCCCCTTTCTCCCCCTACGTAGGGGGAGGGGGGAAAAGGGGGGATGTGAGGAAAGGGGGGGAGGGGGGAAAGGGGGGGGAGTGGGGAAAGGGGAAAAGGGAGAGGGGAAGGGAGAGGGGGGGAGAGGGGAGAAAGGGGTAGGGGAGGGGGGAGAGGGGGGAAGGGGAGGGGGGGAAGGGGGAGGGGAGGGGAGGAAAGGGGTAGGGGAGGGGGGAAGGGGAGGGGGGAGAGGGGGGAAGGGGAGGGGGGGAGGGGGGGAAGGGGGAGGGGAGGGGAGGAAAGGGGGGAGGGGATGGGGGGGAAAGGGGGAGGGGAGGGGGGAAAGGGGAGGGGGGAGGGGAGAGGGGAGGGGAGAGGGGAGGGGGGAGAGGGGAGGGGGGGAGAGGGGAGGGGGGAGAGGGGAGGGGGGAAGAGGGGAGGGGGGAAGAGGGAGGGGGAAGAGGGAGGGGGAAGAGGGGAGGGGGAAGAGGGGAGGGGGGAAGAGGGGAGGGGGGAAGAGGGGAGGGGGGGAAAGAGGGGAGGGGGGGAAAGAGGGGAGGGGGGAAGAGGGAGGGGGAGAGGGAGGGGGAAGAGGGGAGGGGGAAATAGGGGAGGGGAAAGAGGGGAGGGGGAAAGAGGGGAGGGGGAAGAGGGGAGGGGGGAAGAGGGGAGGGGGGAAGAGGGGAGGGGGGAAGAGGGGAGGGGGGAAGAGGGGAGGGGGAAGAGGGGAGGGGGAAGAGGAGAGGGGGAAGCGGGGAGGGGGAAGAGGGGAGGGGGAAGAGGGGAGGGGGAAGAGGGGAGGGGAAGAGGGGAGGGGGAAGAGGGGAGGGGGAAGAGGGGAGGGGGAAGAGGGGAGAGGGGAGGGGGAAGAGGGGAGGAGGGAAGAGGGAGGGGGAAAGAGGGGAGGGGGAAGAGGGGAGGAAGAAGAGGGGAGGGGAAGAGGGGAGGGGAGGGGGGATGGGGAAGGGGGAAGAGGGGAGGGGGGAAGAGGGGAGGGGGGAAGAGGGGAGGGGGGAAAGAGGGGAGGGGGAAGAGGGGAGGGGGAGAGGGGAGGGGAAAGAGGGGAGGGGGAAGAGGGGAGGGGGAAGAGGGAGGGGGAAGAGGGGAGGGGAAAGAGGGGAGGGGAAGTGGGGAGGGGGAAGAGGGGAGGGGGAAGAGGGAGGGGGAAGAGGGGAGGGGAAGAGGGGAGGGGGAAGAGGGGAGGGGAAGAGGGGAGGGGGAAGAGGGGAGAGGGAAGTGGGGAGGGGGGAAGAGGGAGGGGGGAAGAGGGAAGGGGGAAGAGGGAAGGGGGGAAGAGGGAAGGGGGAAGAGGGGAGGGGGGAAGAGGGGAGGGGGGGAAGAGGGGAGGGGGGAAGAGGGGAGGGGGGAAGAGGGGAGGGGGGAAGAGGGGAGGGGGGAGGAGGGGAGGGGGAAGAGGGGAAGGGGAAGAGGGGGAAGGGGAAGGGGAAGAGGGGAGGGAAGAGGGGAGGGGAAGAGGGGAGGGGAAGATGGGGAGGGGGAAGAGGGGAGGGGAAGAGGGGAGGGTAGGAGGGGAGGGGGGGAAGAGGGGAGGGGGGAAGAGGGAAGGGGGGAAGAGGGAAGGGGAAGAGGGGAGGGGGGGAAGAGGGGTGGGGGGAAGAGGGGAGGGGGGAAGAGGGGAGGGAGGGAAGAGGGGAGGGGGGAAGAGGGGAGGGGGGAAGAGGGGAGGGGGGAAGAGGGGGAGGGGGGGAAGAGGGGAGGGGGTAGAGGGGAGGGGAAGAGGGAGGGGGGAAGAGGGGAGGGGGGGAGAGGGGAGGGGGGGGAAGTGGGGAGGGGGGGGAAGAGGGGAGGGGGGGAAGAGGGGAGGGGGAGGGAGGAGGGGGGGGAGGGAGGAGGGGGAGAGGGGGGGAGTGGGGAGGGGGGAAGAGGGGAGGGGGGAGAGAGGGGAGGGGGAGGGGGGAGGGGGGGGAAGTGGGGTGGGGGAAGAGGGGAGGGGGGAAGAGGGGAGGAGGAAGAGGGGGGGAGAGGGGGAGGGGGGAAGAGGGGAAAGAGGGGAGGGGGGAAGAGGGGAGGGGGGAAGAAGGGAGGGGGGAGAGGGGAGGGAGAGAGGGGAGGGGGGGAAGAGGGGAGGGGGAAGAGGGGAGGGGGGGCAGAGGGGAGAGGGGAGAAGAGGGGAGGGGGGAAGAGGGGGAGGGGGGGGAAGAGGGGAGGGGGGAAGAGGGGGAGGGGGGGAAGAGGGGAGGGGGGGAAGAGGGGAGGGGGGGGAAGAGGGGGAGGGGGGGAGGGGGAGGGGGGGGGAGAGGGGGGGAAGAGGGGAGAAGGGGGGAGAGGGGAGGGGGGGGAAGAGGGGAGAAGGGGGAAGAGGGGAGGAGAGGGGGGGGAAGAGGGGAGGGGGGGGAAGAGGGGAGGGGGGGAGAGGGGGAGGGGGGGAAGAGGGGGAGGAGGGGGAGGGAGGAGGGGGGGAGGGAGGAGGGGGAGAGGGGAGGGGAGGGGGGAGAGGGGGAGAGAGGAGGGGGAAAGAGGGGAGAGGGGAGAGGGGAGGGGGAAGAGGGGAGGGGGGAAGAGGGGGAGGGGGGAAGAGGGGAGGGGGGGAAGAGGGGAGGGGGAAGGGGAGTGGGGGGAAGGGGATGGGGGGAAGGGGAAGGGGTTGAGGGTGGGGAAGAGGGGAGGGGGGGAAGAGGGGAGGGGGAAGAGGGGAGGGGGAAGAGGGGAGGGGGGAAGAGAGGAGGGGGAAGAGGGGAGGGGGAGGGGGAAGAGGGGGGGAGGGAGAGAGGGGAGGGGGGGGAAGAGGGGAGGGGGGGAGAGGGGAGGGGGAAGAGGGGAGGGGGAAGAGGGAGAGGGGGAAGGGGGGAGGGGATGGGGGGGAAGGGGTGAGAGGAGGGGGAAGAGGGGAGGGGGGAAGAGGGGAGGGGGAAAGAGGGGAGGGGGAAGAGGGGAGGGGGAAGAGGGGAGGGTGAAGAGGGGAGGGGGAAGAGGGGGGAGGGAGAGAGGGGAGGGGGGGAAGAGGGGAAAGAGGGGAGGGGGAAAGAGGGGAGGGGTGAGAGGGGAGGGGGATGAGGGGAGGGGGGGAAGAAGGGGGAAAGAGAGGGAGGGGAGAGAGGGAGGAGAGGGGGGGAAGAGGGGAGGGGGAAGAGGGGAGGGGAAGAGGGGAGGGGGAAGAGGGGAGGGGGGGAAAGAGGGGAGGGGGGAAAGAGGGGAGGGGAGAAAGAGGGGAAAGAGGGGAGGGGAGAAGAGGGAGGGGGAGGAGGAGGGGGAGGGGTGAGGGGAGGGGGGAGGAGGGGAGGGGAGAAGAGGGGAGGGGGGAAGAGGGGAGGGGGGCAAGAGGGGAGGGGACGAGGGGAGGGGGAAGAGGGAGGGGGAAGAGGGGAGGGGGGAAGAGGGGAGGGGGAAGAGGGGAAGGGGAAAGGGGGAGGGGGAAGAGGGGAGGGGAAGAGGGGAGAGGGCGGAAGAGGGGAGGGGAAGAGGGGAGGGGGAAGAGGGGAGGGGGGAAGAGGGGGGAGGGGAAGAGGGAGGGGGGAAGAGGGGAAAGAGGGGAGGGGGAGAGGGGAGGGGTAAGAGGGGAGGGGGCGAAGAGGGGAGGGGGAAGAGGGGAGGGGGGAAGAGGGGAGGGTGGATAGGAGGAGAGGGGGAAGAGGGGAGGGGGGAAGAGGGAGGGGGGAAGAGGGGAGGGGGGAAGAGGGAGGGGAGGGGGGGGGGAGGAGGGAGGGGGAAGAGGGGAAGGGGGGAAGAGGGGAGGGGGAAGAGGGGAAGGGGAAGAGGGGAGAGGGGAAGAGGGGAGGGGGAAGAGGGGAGGGGAAGAGGGAGAGGGGAAGAGGGGAAGGGGAAGGGGGAGGGGGAAGAGGGGAGGGGGGAA